>NC_047149.1:2484161-2614161 GCF_009829125.3 Periophthalmus magnuspinnatus | reverse complement strand
TTTTCCTATTTATTTATGATTGTGTGTAAATGTTGTTTTGGTTCATTTCAGCCCTCACCTCCGCTTCAACAACCTGACCCTGGTGTCCACGCACGGTTTCCATGGAGATGCAGAGGACGAGATGCGCTTCCTCTCAACCAGGTCAGAAATGGTCTCCAAAAATACACCAGAATATGTGGTACAGAAAAGGGACAGTGAATATATGGTACAGAAGAGGTACAGTGAATATAAGGTACCGAAGAGGGACAGTGGTACGGAGGAAGGACAGTGCTACATAGGAAGGGCTGTGAATAAATGCTACAGAGGAGGGACTGTGATACAGAGGAGGGACTGTGAATAAATGGTACAGAGGAGCAGGGATAATTCTGCAGAGGATGTTTGTTTTAGTCACGCCTTCAGCAGCAGAGATGTGGCGCTCCTCCCTCTGTCCTCTGTGAAGACGGTCTGTGGGAAAGTGGTGTCCATCGACAGGAAGTCCAAACATGTCCAGGTGTGCTCCGACAGGAAATCCACACCTGTCCATGTGCCCTCTGGTTACTGGCTCTCGTATGACATCTTGGTCCTCTGCTCCGGTCTGCAGTATCAGGTTTGGCCCACCACACTCTTGGGGTCTTATGCAAAATCTTTTTTTTTTTTTTGCTTGCTACCACGTTGTAACCATTGTTTCCTCTTCAAAAACATGCCTGAAGAGGTTTTAGATGTCATCCATGCATGTTTGAGTATTTTATCTATCTCTCCCGGGCTTTATTCAAACCTTCCTTACAGTTAGTTGTAAGATTTTGTGCAATGCTCAGCCCGGAAGCCTGCATCACCCATGCTCCCACACAGCAATTCTCCATAAATAAAAACATGATAAAAAAAACAGCACAAACGCTTCACAAACCTAACACGGTATGCAGTAGTTTCATTAGTGGGATGCACGCTGATTGTGTTGTGATAGTGCTCTGAAGGGGGAGTGACTTAGCACAGAGAGCAAAGAGAGGGGAGACTCAGAGCGCAAAAAATTAAAACCAAGAAAACATGGTAATATGTAGGTTTTGGCGAATATAGCATTTTCAAAACAATAAAAGGAAACATGGTGATCTAAATATGCAATGTTTTAGTGATTGATACCCCATAGAAGTAAATGAGTGACTGACTGAGAGGGGGTTCCTCAGTTTGTGACATTACTGCTAATTTATAGTGAAAGGACTGTAGGCACCCTCTCTCATTGGCTCCACCCCTTCTAACCTTCTCACAGCAAGGAGGTTCTGGGGTTCATTCCTGTGCCGTCAGGGCCTTTCTGTGTGGAGTTTGGATGTTCTTCCCTGTGTCTCGGTGGGTTTCCTTTGGTTTCTCCCATCAAACCAAAACATGCTCAGTGGGTCAAATCTTCCAGATAAGGGAGTCCTGGCCAAGACTAGCTCAAGACCTGGAGGTGGGTCCCACTGCTCTTGACAGGTTTAACCCAGAGACATTGAAAGATGGGTCGATTGCAGGTTTAACCCAGAGACATTGAAGGATGGGTCGATTGCAGGTTTAACCCAGAGACATTGAAGGATGGGTCAAATGCAGGTTTAACCCAGAGAAGCTGAAGGATGGGTCAGTGTGAGTCGATGTGTAACTTAATGTGTCATGTGCCTGCAGGTGCCCTTTCTGCTAGGCTCAGGCCCTGTGCCGCCAAACCTTTGGACTCTAGAGGACCCTGAGGACCGAGTGAGGGCCAGACTCTGGGTCCAGGAGCAGCTCAGACACGGCCACGGTACAGGCGGACCTTTTTTTTTTTTTTATTAAAACTTTATTTATAAAGGACTTTTCATACCGCTGTATATTTCCATAACAACATTTTATGGAACTTACTAACTTACTACTTATTATCTCACTGAGACCTGGATGTTTTGTGAGACATATACATAGTTTGAAGCTATACTACAGGTAATACAAAGGTCAAGGAGTCCAAAAGACTTATAACAGTATTGAAGCTAGGGGTGGTCTACATTTATGTTTAGCAGTTACCATGGTGACACAATGCACACATTAGCAAACACTGTCAATTTTTTTAAGATGGTCTGAAATTCAAGAAAAAATACAAAATTAATTTAAACAGCACATTTTCTGGAGACAGTGATCAATCCAAGCGTTCATGGTTCTGTTTAGGAGTTAGATTTTTTTTTTAAAGGTGGGAGTGACTAACTGAAAACCAGTGGGCTAATGCTAGCTACTTTGTGACTGTAATTTAATGTGTGAGAAACTTATATAACAGCACAAACCAGCTCGCTGGTTGTAGTTCCAACTAAATCAACTCTGGTCAGACTGTGTTTAAAAAAAAAAAAAGTTCAAGATTAAACTCTAACAAAGCTTCCGACAGAGGAGAGCCTACAGTTGGCATCATACCCCCAGGGAATCTTGATGACACCAGCTGCAAAGTCTCAACTGGAGCTTTAATTTGGTCCCTGTGTGTCTCCTTAGAGCACATTGTTGTATACGGAGACAATATCGATGCTTTCACCACCGTGCACGCCCTCCTCTCTCTGGGACTCACTGGGCCTCAGATCCACCTGGTCCTGGCGCCATCTGAGTCCGGATCCTGGCTTCTGGACCCAGCTGTGGACCAGGCTGTGGATCTGAACCTGGAGAAAGTCCAAGTCCAGGTCTACAAGAACTATGTGCTCCAGAACATCAGGATTCAGGAGAACCAGGTCACCTCCGCTACTTTCAACTACAATGGCGAGATCATCGAGATCTGCTGTGGGGTCAGTCCCGGTCTAGTCCCGGTCTAGTTCTGGTTTAGTCCTGGTTTAGTTCTGTTTCACTCCTGGTCTTTCCTCAGGCTCTGGTGACCCTCTCCTGTCGTGGTCTTGACCCCAGCATGCTGCGCTCTCTCCTGGACTCGTTCTTGGTGGTGGACGGGCGTCTGGTGGTGGACCGCTGCTTCCACACCTCTGACCCCAGGATTTGGGCGGCCGGACCTATCACCAAGTTCTCCAGGAGGTACCACAGCGAGGAGTGGTGCCACCAGCGCTTCTGCTCCGGAGAGGTGCATTTGACACATCTGACATACATGGAGGGCATCTGAAACACGGGGAGGGCATCTGATACACTGCAGGGTAGGGGGGCATCTGACACATCTGCCATATGGGGAGGACATCTGGCACCCTACAAAAGGAGGACACATCTGACACAGGAAGGGCATCTGATACACGGGGAGGGAATCTGACACAAGGATACAGGAGTATGGGAGGGCATCTGACACACTGGGAGGGCATCTGACACACTGTGACCGCAGGTGGGACAGGACTTGGCTCGTCAGATCCTGCTCTTGTTCGACCCAACAGTAGAGCCCAGAGAAGAGAGCGAGCTCCTGCCCATCTATAAGAGACCTAAAGTCACAGGTACTAAACCAGGACTAAACCAGGACTGAACCAGGACTGAACCAGGACTGCACCAGGACTAAACCAGCACTGAACCAGGACTAAACCAGTACTAAACCAGCAGTAAACCAGGACTGAACCAGGACTGAACCAGGACTGCACCAGGACTAAACCAGCACTGAACCAGGACTAAACCAGCACTAAACCAGCACTAAACCAGGACTGAACCAGCACTAAACCAGGACTGAACCAGGACTAAACCAGGACTGAACCAGGACTGCACCAGGACTGCACCAGGACTTAACCAGCACTAAACCAGCACTAAACCAGCACTAAGTCAGGACTGAACCAGGACTAAACCAGCACTAAACCAGCACTAAACCAGCACTAAACCAGGACTGAACCAGGACTAAACCAGCACTAAACCAGGACTAAACCAGGACTGAACCAGGACTAAACCAGGACTAAACCAGAACTAAACCAGGACTAAACCAGGACTAATACAGGACTAAATCAGGACTAAACCAGAACTAAACCAGGACTAAACCAGGACTAAACCAGGACTGAACCAGGACTGAACCAGGACTAAACCAGGACTAAACCAGCACTAAACCAGGACTAAACCAGCACTAAACTGGGACTAAACCAGAACTAAACCAGGACTAATACAGGACTAAACCAGCACTAAACCAGGACTAAACCAGAAGTAATACAGGACTAAACCAGCACTAAACCAGGACTAAACCAGCACTAAACCAGGAATAAACCAGGACTAAACCAGGACCAAACCAGGAATAAACCAGGACTAAACCAGCACTAAACCAGGACTAATACAGGACTAAACCAGCACTAAACCAGGAATAAACCAAACCAGGACTAAACCAGGGTTGGTACTTCAATTTGTGTACAGTGGATTTATTGGAGCTCATTCACCTTTAGAGTTATTCATTATCATTCATAATATAGAGTCCCGCTGTATGTGGAGGACGAGTCCCTGAAACTCGGAGCTCCTCAAGGGGAGAACAATTATGTTCCTTTTATACTGAGTGTGTTTACATATGCTCGAGTATTATGATCATGTGTCACAGTTTTACTTAGGACCCAAAACAGCATACAACTAGTAAGTAAGTTCACTATTTATTGTCCAGGCTAGTAATCACATATATGTGGTAAGTATGTCTCATGTGTATCTATGAAGTCAGTCTGGGGAGTCCAGAGGTGCACGTAGGTATTGGGCTGGCTAGCAAGCAGGCAGGTAGACAGACAGACAGACAGACAGACAGGCAGGCAGACAGACAGGTATGGGGACAGACAGGCAGGCAGACAGACAGGCAGACAGGTAGGGGACAGGCAGGCAGGTAGACAGTCAAGGAGACAGGCAGGCAGTTTCCAAAAATAACGGCCGAGGCACCTGGACACACAACAAAGCAATTGTACAAAAATGCTGAAAAAAGTGAATTTGTCTTGTGGAACCAAACGGCAGTCTACTAACTGGAGTAGTATCAATGACAAACTGGCGAGGAGTGGATGAAAACCAGGCCGTATCCCAGTAATGAGTCTTATCCCGGGTATGATCCTTATTGCTGTTATGAGCATTATCCCAGTTATGATACACTCCTCATAGATACACATGACAACCTGAGTGAGGAGCACAGCCACAGCAGTAGTCAAAGGTCTTAACATCTCTTATTATTTATTTTGTATTATTTTCTTAAGGTATTTATTTATTTATTTATTTATTTATTTATTTGGGTTTGAGGGGGTTTGTGTTTTTAATCTGTATTTATGTTTTTCATATTTCAGGAGGAACTCTGCCTGGAGGACTCCACTTCCTCCATGTGACCAAGCCCACGCCCACCAAGCACAGCACTGTCCAATATGTGAGACTCCTGTCTGCTCCTGCAAGCTCCTCTGGCTCTGCTCCTCTGGCTCTGCTCCTCTGGCTCTGCTCCTCTGGCTCTGCTCCTCTGGCTCTGCTCCTCTGGCTCTGTTCCTTTAGCTCTGCTCCTCTGGCTCTGCTCCTCTGGCTCTCTGCTCCTCTAGCTCTCTGCTCCTCTGGACTCTTTGCTCCCCTGGCTCTCTGCTCCTCTGGCTCTCTGCTCCTCTGGCTTTCTGCTCCTCTGGCTCTCTGCTCCTCTGGCTATCTCTGCTCCTTTGGCTCTCTCTGCTCCTCTGGCTCTCTGCTCCTCTGGACTCTCTGCTCCTCTGGCTCTCTGCTCCTCTGGACTCTCTGCTCCTCTGGCTCTCTGCTCCTCTGGCTCTCTCTGCTCCTCTGGCTCTCTGCTCCTCTGGACTCTCTGCTCCTCTGGACTGTCTGCTCCACTGGCTCTCTGCTCCTCTGGCTCTCTCTGCTCCTCTGGCTCTCTGCTCCTCTGGACTCTCTGCTCCTCTGGCTCTCTGCTCCTCTGGCTCTCTGCTCCTCTGGCTTTCTGCTCCTCTGGACTCTCTGCTCCTCTGGCTCCTGCTCCTCTGGACTCGCTGCTCCTCTGGACTCTCTGCTCCTCTGGCTCTCTGCTCCTCTGGCTCTCTGCTCCTCTGGCTCTCTGCTCCTCTGGTTCTCTCTGCTCCTCTGGCTCTCTGCTCCTCTGGCTCTCTTCTCCTCTGGCTCTCTTCTCCTCTGGACTCTCTGCTCCTCTGGCTCTCTGCTCCTCTGGTTCTCTCTGCTCCTCTGGCTCTCTGCCCCTCTGGACTTTCTGCTCTTCTGGCTCTCTCTGCTCCTCTGGCTCTCTGCTCCTCTGGCTCTCTGCTCCTCTGGTTCTCTCTGCTCCTCTGGCTCTCTGCTCCTCTGGCTCTCTTCTCCTCTGGCTCTCTTCTCCTCTGGACTCTCTGCTCCTCTGGCTCTCTGCTCCTCTGGTTCTCTCTGCTCCTCTGGCTCTCTGCTCCTCTGGACTTTCTGCTCTTCTGGCTCTCTCTGCTCCTCTGTCTCTCTCTGCTCCTCTGGCTCTCTGCTCCTCTGGACTCTCTGCTCCTCTGGCTCTCTGCTCCTCTGACTCTCTGCTCTTCTCGCTCTCCTCTCTGGTTGACGTTGTGATGTTTCAGTTGAAGGATTCTGCTCTGGTGACTGGTCGTGCAAACTTGGGCTCGTACTTTCGTCTGCAGCTCGGAGACTCTGAGCAGGTGGAGTCTCTCACCTGTGCATCCTTCAAGCCCCTCCCCCTCCACAACCTCCTCTGTCTCTATGGGCAACAGCAAAGCCTACTGGGAAACCTGAGCACGCGCTTCAGCCTGGGACAGGTGCCCGACCTCTACAGGTGAGACCCCTCCCCCTGTGTGTCAGATGCCCTCCCATCCTCCTGTATCCCTGTGTGTCGGATGCCCTCCCACTCCTCTATATCCCTGTGTACCCCCCCCCTCCTCTCACGCACACACACACACACACACACACACACTCACACAATGTAAAAGCCCTGATGCCCTTCCACCTGTTTATCGTTAACAGCAGCACATTTTGCCCTTTGACCTGTAATGACCACAGCCCAGTCTATCACAGCAGCTTTGTGATTCAGGTGACTACTGCAGGTTAGGAATTGAGGAGACTTGAGGAGAATTAACAAGGAAGGGAAATGAGGAAAGGAAACAAGCAGAGGAAATGAGGAAGGGAAACGAGAAGAGAGGGAACAAGGAAAAGAAACAAGGAGAGGAAGCAAGGAAAAGAAATGATGAAAGGTAACAAGGAAGTGAAACCAGAAGAGGAAACAAGGAAAGGAGGCAAGGAAACAAGGAAAAGAAGCAAGTAAAGGAAAGAAGAAGTGAAGCTTTTTAAATGAGGCAAAAACATGCAGGTGTACTTTAAAGCAATTCCTGGAGATGAGGGCTCCACTTAATGACATCACCGGGTGTAACAGAGTGTTGTGACCTGTGCAGAGATTACTGAAACATGTATGAATGAAAAAAACACAAGTCCAGGGATGGTTCTGGGGAGGTTAGTCTTGGTTTTGTCCTGGTTTTGTCCTGGTTTTGTCCTGGTTTTGTCCTGGTTTTGTCCTGGTTTTGTCCTGGTTTTGTCCTGGTTATTAAAGGATGGTTCTTTGTCTGTCCTCAGTTTCTTCAGGCAGAGCTGGTGTTTGGCCATTTTCCATGATCGATTCAGTGATTTCCAACAGGAGCTCCGGGCCATGGCTCACCACTCTGCCACTGACACAAAGGTTTGGGCCACATACACTTATGCACCTGATCATATACAGTCCTGTCATGCTGTGCTTTTTGGCTACAAGACAATTTGAAAACCATGTGTGGAGTCTTACCATTTTAAATTATCACAACTACAGCAGAGCTGTGGGCAGAGATAGGGGGTAGGTGAAAACTGCAATTTTTTGAGCACTCGAGCTTCAAAGACTGACAAAGTGAGATGATTTTGTATAACATGTCCCTTTCAGTGTGTGCAGGTTAAGAAGACAGAGGACAAGACTTCCACAGGAGGTGAAGAGGACAGAGAGGGAGCAGTGAGAGAGGAGAAAGAGAAGAAAGAGAGAGAGGGGGAGGAGCGAGAGGAGCCAGTGCTTAATTCCACACAGGTTTTGGACGCTGAACCCAGAGCCATGGTCGGAGGTGCTGTGGTCAAGTATGTGAGCTACAACAGAAACCTGCTGCCCATGTTCGCTCTGCCTGGAGAACTCTGACCAAACCAAGAACAGAACTCTGACCAAACCAAGCAGACACAAACACTGTGTCTGAGGACGTGACACAATAAGGGATCTGCAGACATGATCGGATCACAGTTTTTGTTTTTTTTCAGGATTCAGCTCAAGTTATGATTCTATCTTGAACAGTACTGGAAACTCAAGTTTCAGAAGTTGTAGTGTAAAAGGCAAACAGAGCAGAGGATGCAGATGAGAGGAGCAGAGGAGAGGGTCAGAAGAGCAGAGATGCTCTACTCCTCTGACCCTCTCTTCTGCTCTTCTAATCCTCTACTCCGCATCCTCTGCTCAGAGGAGAGGGTCAGAAGAGCAGAGATGCTTTACTCCTCTGACCCTCTCCTCTGCTCTTCTAATCCTCTACTCTGCATCCTTTGCTCAGAGGAGAGGTGTAGAGGAGCAGAGGATGTAGAGGAGAGAGTCAGAGGAGTTAGAGGAGAGGGTCTGAGGATGCAGAGGAGCAGAAGGTGCAGAGGATACCCGGGGGGGGGGGGGGGGGGGGGGGGGGGTGCAGAGGAGGACATCTGTTGAAGCTGAACATTAACTGTTTTTTTGTGATTCAAATGAGGCTCAACGTAGAGCCCCTGACACCTGCCGCTACACGCACTGGAAAAATGTACTGCAAATACCAGCACTACTACAGTTAAATACTGCTACTATCACTACTACTGTCACTACTACTGCTACTACTACTACTACTGCTACTACTACTGCTACTACTGCTACTACTACTGCTACTACTACTACTGCTACTACTACGGCTACTACTGTTACACTGCTACTGCTAAAGCTACTACAGTCAGAACTAATGTTTGTAGTTTCAGTAAGTACCAGACTGATTTCATGGGTTGTACATTTGCTCACTCATTTAGTTCATGTTTTATACATTTTACATATTTAAAACATTTTGTAGAAACAAAAGATGGAAATGGTGCCACTGGTCCAGAAGCATTATATTTATGATAAATACAAAATAAAAAAAACATTTGTCCTAAAGCCTCATGATATTGCATGTTTTTTATCTTTATTTAAATAGATTTTTTTTCTGTAGAATTTGGATTTGAAGCTGTTTTTTGTGCAGAGTCAGAGGAGAGAGTTCAGAGCTTTGTCAAACACAGCCATATGCCACTCATTTACATACAGCTGCACAGGAAACCCCCACCTCCTCCTCCTACTATTATTAAGTACTACTATAGCTACTACTCTTACTACTACCCCCGCTAGAACTACTGTTTCTACTATTATACTCCAATAACAGATTTAAATACACTACAGGCCTACTCGAAGTTTGAAAAGTTTAGTGTTATTTAGATCTGTCATTTTCATTATTCCTCCTCAGACAGAAGGCCACTCTAATCTGTGCCTCGGGCTGACCCACCCCACCCCCTCTCCTCTCTCCCCAGGGTCTGAGCACCTGCTGCTATGAGAGACCCCCCACTCACAGGTCCTATGTCCTGCAGTAGGCCTACACCAGCCACACACCAGCTAACATGTAGGCCTATCTATGCTGAGACTGGAGCAGACCAGATCTCAGACCAGGTCTCAGACCACAGACGGCCTGATCCTGACCCGGGTCAAATTTAATCCGGACTCATTCCAGTTTTCCTTTTGTTTGGCGGAGGTCGCGTATACTCCACTTTGGGCACGTGCGGTCCTTTGTGATGCAGCGGAGCGCGAGGAGAGGGGGCGGGCTGTGATTGGCCCTGTAGGCGGCGCGTGTCGTGGGGCCCCTTTAAAAGCGCGTGGCTCCGAGCGCTAGGACAAACGGAAAGATGCCTCGCGGACTGATGATCAAGCGTAGGAGAGGTGTGAGCGCTGTGTCGTACCGCGTGCGGATAGAAGAGGAGGATGCGCCGCGCGTCACGCACGCGCCTGAAGTTTTCCCACTTTTCTCTCTCCCGCTGCGCGCACAGACGGCTCCGCGTGCGCCCCCAGTGCCGTTTGGAATCCCCGAGGCCCTGCACCCGCTGCACAGTCCCACGCGCCCCGTGAGCCGCGAGCACAAGCGGCGCTTCAGCCCCTTGACCCCGGAGTCTTTCAGCGCACGCGCCGCGCTCCCGGAGCCGGAGTCAGGAGACGCGCCTGAAATCACCTCCACGCGCACAGACTCAAGGGCCAAGCGCACGCGCCTGGAGGAGCGGAAAAAGAAGACACCTGCGCGGAGACTTCAGGTGCGCGATGACGTCACTACGTCCCCGGTGCTTGGGCTGAAGATTAAAAAGGCGGCACCGGAGCCGCGGGCGCAGGCGCCTGTCGCGGGGCTCCTATGTCAGCTCTGCCGCGAGACCTTCCCGGAACCGCTGGCGCTCGCGCAACACCGGTGCTCGCACATAGTGCGCGTGGAGTACCGCTGCGACTGCGGCAAAGCGTTCAGCTGCAGCGCTAACCTGGCCTCTCACCGCCGCTGGCACCAGCCCCGCGTACACGCGCACAGCGACTCGGACTCTGCCGAGGACGCGCCTCACGAGTGCGCGCGCTGCGGGAAACGCTTCAAAAGACTCGCGTCTATGCGCAAGCACGAGGCGCGGCACGAGGACGCGGCACCCATCAATCTGAGCGCGTGCCATAGAGCCGCGGTCAGAGGGCACGCGCCGGTTCACCTGCACGCGCTCAGCACATGAGTCCTGACCAAGACCCTGGACCAAGACCCTGGACCAAGACCACGGACCAAGACCACGGACCAAGACCAGGAACCAGGTCTGGACCAGGTCTGGACCAGGTCTGGACCAGTGGATTGTCTGAAACACTGAGTTGGATTCTGTGGAGCCAGAGCTAAGACTAAACCCGAGTCTGAACTGTATTTATTTATTAACATGTTTCACCTCTAAATCATATGTATGTGTTATTTATATTATTCTTATTCTTATTTAAGTTATGCACAAAAGAAAATAAAGTGCTGCTGCAATTAAAAGATGTTGTTTCTCCTTACATAACGTCTTAACTCCATACTGAATTCTGACATCATAATGTCATAGTCCCAGATGAGGGGCTTTGCTGAATATTCAAAAGGCAAATATTCAAATGTTGAACCTTATCATTTCTATTAGTGACTAGGGCCAAGAACTCACTGTGTTACAACAACAATACATCTGAGTTTGAACAAGATTCATTTGATCTGCATCTGTGTTAAATATGACTGGACTATAGATGTGGTGATGTCATCTTAAACTCAGAGATACAGTTCTTAAAGCCTCAATATTACAGAAAATTGATTCTTTAAGTCATGTTATAATAATCTTCCTCAAAAACAGACCTGGAGTTGTGTTTTGTTTCATTCAGACATGTTTGAGTAACACTTGTTACCTCACCTTGTGATGTCATGAAGTGGCAGTTTTCATGTTAACAGCTCCTTTTACCTTTAGTTCAGCAGAGATTGGCAATTATTCCAGGGCTGAAATCATCCAAATGGTTCTAGTGACAGTGTATGGAGTTTAAAAACATAGTGGACCACTTGCTGTATTACCTCATGACATCACAAGGTGGAACAAAGTGTTTTCTATTTTTGTTTCATTCACATGTTAAACATGTGTGAATGAAACAAAACACAACTCTAGGTCTGTTTGTGATGAGGAAACAACATTAGAACAGAGCAGAGAATAGTGTAATATGGGCCTTTAATGTCCCACAGCAATGACTGTGGGACATTAAAGTTGTGCGTGCGTGAGTGTGCCCCCTTCTCCAGTTTCTCATGTTCCTTTTTCCTGATGTTCCCATCACTTGGTTCTGCGATGTCCACCACAACGGCTTTGCTCTGTTGTTTTACCACCACCACAATGTCTGGTTGGTCCATCACTATTCTGTCAGTCTGTATCTGGAAGTCCCACAGGATCTTGGCTCCATCATTCTCCACTACCTTTGGAGGTGTTTCCCACCTGGACCTCCAGTCCATACTCTGCACAGATGTTCCTGTACACTTTGGCTCCACTTGGTTATGCCACTCCATGTATGCTTTCCCTGCAGCATCTTACACTCTGCAGTTATGTGCTGGATCAGGGGCCTCTTCGCACAGCCTACACCTTGGGTCTTGTCTGGTGTGGTAGATCTGGGCCTCTATCACTCTGGTGCTCAAGGCCTACTCCTGTGCAGCCAGGATGAGCCTATGTCCTTCAGTCTGGCTTTCTCAAACCATTGTTAGAATTTCTTGATATCAGCCACTTCAGTTATGTTCTGGTGGTACATCCCGTGCAGGGGCTTGTCCTTCCATCATGGTTCCTCCAACACCTCTTCCTCTGCACTCCACTGTCTGAGACGTTCACTGAGCACATCATCTCTTGGGCCCTTGTTCTTGATGTACTTATGGATCTTGGATGTTTCATCCTAGACTGTGGTTCTCACGGTTACTAGTCCTCGGCCTCCTTCCTTACAGCTCACGTACAGTCTCAGGGTGTTGGATTTGGGATGGAACCCACCGTTCATGGTCAGGAGCTTTCGGGTCTTAACATCTGTGGTTTGTATCTGCTCCTTTGGGTATCAGATTACTTTCTCGCATCTCGCCCATCTCCGTCTTGTTCCAGTAGCCCATTTCTCATCAAGGTGCTCTGGTTCCCCAACACCTGATGCAGACCTTGTTTGGCCAGGCGACGTCTGAGCCGGCATCTCGTAAGTTTCATTCGGACTCATCATTGCATGAGGTAGACAGTGGCTTGAAGGGTCTTGCCCAATTACTCACACTGGTTGTTGGTAATTGCTCATTGCACCAAACCCGGGTGTGTGTGTGTGTGTGTGTGTGTGTGTGTAGGGGTGTGTGTGCCTGTGTGCATGAGATTGTGATTGTGTCTCAGACTCTGTTTCTGTCACAAACATCAGGAACAGATGGAGCCGACAGATGGAGACGTCTCGAGGACAGAACTACAATTGTCATTAAGAACTACAGTTCCCATCATCCGGTCTGCAAAAGGTCTAAGGATTGACCAGATCCAGGCTCAGTTTAATCCTGAGACCCCGAAGAATAGGTCAAATGCAGAGGACACATAGGAGCAGGGAGGGTTCACATGGATGAAATCATACAACCTGGTTTAGTCCTGGTCTGGTCCTGGTTTAGTTCTTGTTCAGTCCTGGTTGAGTTAAGGATTAGTCCTGGTTCAGTCCTAATTTAGTCCCAGTGATTTAGTTCTGGTTTAGTCCTGGTCCTGGTTTAGTTCTGGTTTAGTCCTGGTTTGGTCCTGGTCCTGGTTTAGTGCTGGTTTGGTCCTGGTTTCTTGTTTGGACATGTTTAGTCTGAGCCAGGGTCTCATCTGGTCCTGGCACTAATGAGGCTGATGAACATTTGAGGCCTTAGCTCAGAATCAGCTCTGGGAACAGTTTAGGGGAGGGCATCTGACACACACTTGGGTCTGGCTGACTGACAGGTGTTGGTTTGGAGTAAGGTTGTTCATTGACCTTTGCCCTTTGACCTCTATACTCTGAGTGCAGCAGTTTAATCTTGTTTTCAAACATTTAAACCCTCTCCTCCTCCCTCACTCTATCCTCCCTCTTTCTCTTTTACCCCCCCTCTCTCTCCTTCTCCCTCTTTCTCTCTCTCCTCCGCCCTCTCTCTCTCTCTCTCCTCATTCTCCCTCTTTCTCTCTTACCCCCTCTCTCCTCCTCGGTTTCTCTCTCGTCCTCCCTCTCTCTCTTTCCTCCTCCCTCTTTCTCTCTTACCTCCCCCTGTCTCTCCTCCTCCCTTCCTCTCTTTCCTTCTCCCCCTCTTCCTCCTCTTCCCTCCTTCTTCTTCCTCCCCTCTCTGACCTCTGACCTCTTATTGATTCTGTCCATCTCTCTCAGATTAAACACAAACTAAAACAATTATTGACAAAACTAAATGGACTTTACAGATTTAACCCAGGACTGAACCAGGTCTAAACCAGGTCTAAACCAGGACCGAACCAGGATTTGGTGAGGACTTAGTCAGTGGCAATAGTAAAAGGCCAAAGTTAAACCATATGATTAAATACTATCTTAAGGAGTATAGCAAAAGACGAAGTTTAAATCTGTCAACTGGACAAATCGTTGTAAAGAGTGACAGATTTAAACTTCGTCTTTTGCTTTGGATCAAACCTGGACGACTGAGGGTTTACACAGACATCTTAAGGAGTAGGCTGTTTTGTGTGATTACTGCTTTTTCAGACCTGGTTCAAACCAGACTATATAAAGAAGATCTATATATACAGTGCATGGTTCAGACTCGTATTTGAAGTGTAAGAAAACAGAAAAATAAATACAATAATGCATTGTTCTCCTTGATCATTTCAATGCAAAACTATAACATGTATCTTATTTTAAGAGAGAAAACCTGAAAGGATAAAAGTAATACAAATGAAACGGACAAATTAACACACAACATGTATTGCGTGATTGTTATGCAGAAGAAGAATAAATAATAAGTGACAATTACGCTTAAAATCATACTTTAGACATCCGTTTTAAAGTCGCCGCTGATCCCTGGATACGAGAAAATGTGAAAGGCCTTCATCTTGTGGTGTAATTCCGTCACTACAGCCCGCAGAAATTTATTTTGCGATATTTATTTTTTCCTCAAAATTTGGAACAGCTAATTAACATTTTAAATAGTACCATTTTGCTGCTATGCATACAGATTAATATAAAAACGAAAACAAAGAAGAACGACAATCGGAACAAAACACTGAAATCGTCAGTTCCCGTCGGACTCTTTAGCGTGTTACAGCGGTGGAACTTCTTGCAGAGCCATGGTGCTGAGTTAACGAAGCTAACGCGGCTAATGCATGCAGTTAAAATCTGAATGAAAGTTGTGCATTTTAAACTAAAATAATTTTTTAAAATGGCAGCGAAACGAAAACCGGACATCATCGTTCCAGCGGAGGAGAGCGACCAACTGTTGATCCAACCCCTGTGAGTCCGGAGTCTGGTCTAGACCTGGTTTAGTCCTGGTTTAGTTCTGGTCTAGACCTGGTTTAGTCCAGGATTAGTTCTGGTCTAGACCTGGTTTAGTCCTGGTTTAGTCCTAGTCTAGACCTGATTTAGTTCTGGTTTAATCCTAGTCTAGACCTGGTTTAATCCTAGTCTAGACCTGGTTTAGTCCTGGTCTAGACCTGGTTTAGTCCTGGTCTAGTCTCCTGGTTTAGTCCTGGTCTAGACCTGGTTTAGTCCTGGTCTAGACCTGGTTTAGTCCTGGTCTAGACCTGGTATAGTCTCCTGGTCTAGTCCTGGTTTATTGTAATGTGATAGATTAGAATATGAAGAACTAAAAGTGAAAATAATTTGTTTTTCAGTGGAGCGGGACAAGAAGTGGGGAGATCGTGCATCATCCTGGAATTTAAAGGGCGAAAGATCATGGTGAGAACATATTTATTAGTGTTTACCCTAGATTTGGTTAAGACTAGTAGTACAAGTCCGGGACAACAGATGGAAATTAGCCTTTGGCTATAATCTGGCATGTTTACAAATTATGTTGAACCATGTTTGTTCATTAACATGCATTGTCCCAGTCAAATAAATAACACAAATCATTTTAATTTGAATAATTTCATCAATTTGTGGAGTATAAATGTCACTTATAGTCTGTATTCAATATTTAAACAGACATTTTGACCTGTGTTGTCTCTATTATAAGTTTATGATAAAATAATGAGCAACCAAGTCTAATTTTGTTATGCCAATGTATAGTCCAGGCTGTTTTTAGACTCTGGGGGCCATCATAGTCCCCTGAAACACTGCATTTATATTACAACAGTAATAAAGTATGAAAAATATGCAAGATAATGAAAGAAAATGACCTTTAATCTAAAACCAAAATGCACTTTGAATAATATTGAGCTTTTAAATTTTGACAAATTGAATGCTATTGTAAATTGGATTAAGAGTATGTCCACTGAAGTTTATGAACCACAGACAGAGTGTGCGCTTATATATTGCAGCTCATGTTCATTAACAATACTGCACGCATAGAGTTTATTGTGGGAAATCCTGCTTTAAAGTGCTTGTTTCAGAGGCAGAATGGCATTCAGTATTATCGTTTATCGTCTATATTTTCTTCCTGACAGGTCTATCTTTTGGACTGGCTCAGTTTAGCACTTTTGCTGTAGTTTATCTCGCCCATTGTAAACTTAACACTTGTTGTAGTTTCTGGTTGATTTTAATATAAAAATTTTGGTGTAGTTGGACTGTGGGATCCACCCGGGCCTGGAGGGGATGGACGCGCTGCCGTACATTGACCTGATCGACCCTGCGGAGGTTGACCTTCTGCTCATCAGCCAGTGAGAACTACCACAGTAACAGTCCTGGTCTAGTCCTGGTTCAGTCCCTGGTTCAGTCCCTGGTTTAGTCCTGGTTTAGTCCTTGTCTAGTCCTTGTCTCACTCTGATCTTCTGTGCAGTTTCCATCTGGACCACTGTGGGGCATTGCCGTGGTTCCTGCAGAAGACCAGTTTCAAAGGTCGAACGTTCATGACTCATGCATCTAAGGCCATTTACCGTTGGCTGTTGTCGGACTATGTCAAAGTCAGGTACCTGCTCCAGTCTCTTTCTCTCTGCTCTCTCTCTCTCTCTCTCTCTCTCTCTCTCTCCTTCTGTCTGTGCTTTCTTTACTTTCTTTCTGCTCATTCTCCCTCACTGCTGTCTCTCCCTGCTCTCTCTCTCTGCTCTTTCTACTTTCTCGTTGCTTTCTCACTACTCTCTCCGCTCCCTCTCTCTGCTATCTCAGCTTCCTCTTTGCTCCTTATTCTTTCTCTCTGCTTTTTATCTGCTCACTTTCTTCTCTCTGCTCTTCTCTCTCTCTCTCTGTTCTCCTCTTTCTCTCCTCTCTGCTATCGCTCCCTTTTCTGCTCTCTATGCTCTCTCTGCTCTTTTTGCTCTCCCTGCTCTCTCTCCTCTCCCTCCTCTCACTCCTTTCTCTCCTCTCTGCTCTCTCCTCTCACTGCTCTCTCTCCCTTCCCTCTCTCTTCCTTTTCTCTCTCTGCTCCCTTTGCTCTCTCTTCTCTCTCGCTCTCGCAGTCTTTCTCAAATGTGTTCCCAATTTATCTCATGTTTTGTCCTGCTTGGTAAAGTCATTATAGTGATGCTATTGGAGGTTTTCATACTGTCAGATGGGGCAGACACAGTTCTGTTGATTACACTGGACTTTACCATGAAATATACAAAAGGTAAATTCACAAATCTTGAACCTGATCATTTCTATAAGAGACTGGAGCCAAGAACTCACTGTGTTACTACAACAACAAGCGTTTGAACAAGATTCCTTCAACTGCCCCCATCTGTGTTAAATATGATTGGTCTATGGAATGTTGTGATGATCGTTTGCCCTCCGCAGACTGCTCACATGTTTATTACCATATGTTATCGCCATAGTAACATCTCAGCGGACGACATGCTATACACGGAGACTGACCTGGAGGACTCGATGGAGAAGATCGAGACCATAAACTTCCACGAGGTGAAGGAAGTCGCTGGGATCAAGTTCTGGTGTTACCACGCAGGACACGTGCTCGGAGCGGCGATGTTCATGATCGAGATCGCTGGAGTCAAGGTGTCAACTCTTTATACACGCTTTAAATGCTCTATCCACACTTCATACACTCTTTAAACGCTCTGTACACACTTCATACATGCTTTAAACACTCTGTACATGCGTCATACATTTTAAATGCCCTGTACATGCTGTACACACTTCACACGTGCTCCGGAAAGCCTAGGCCTGTAGTCGACTAAAGAAATTCTTGTTGGATTTAAAACATGAGCTGCTGATCAATTAGTCGACTACTAAAAGGGGCAAAAGCCCTCAAAACTATTATGCATCTCTGTTCTCTGTGTATCATACCCAAACTCCACTTCCAAGACTACACCTGCAGGAGGAGCTCAAGCCAAAATTACTATTTATGCAGAAAGAAAGTACTAGGAAACAATGTATTGATGTAAAGACAGATTAAACTTCTGTATCATGAGTTTAATCTGACTTTTTACAAAATACCAAATCTTCATCTCCCTCACTCACTGATTCATTGACCAATTAATGGACTTAATGACTAAAGAACTCCAGCCCTGTGAAGCACTATTTATCACAACAAATGCTAATTTTAGTATTTTGTATCTTAAAATATCTAGTGGTTCAATCTTAGGCTCACTGAAGAGTCTGTGAAATATGACGATGCCTGAGCTGAGTACACAGTGGTTACGTTGTCTGAATAAACCTGACCTTTATTTGAGTGAAATTCTGGAAACTGCTTCTGTCCATATGTAAATCTGAGCAGAATATAAATGCAAAGGAACAGTTTGACCTGTGAATGAGCATACAGCACTGATGTTAAAGCCCCAGTGTGGGGCTTTTTCGTTAGTTTTGTTCAGAAATTCCCTTCCTCTGTGCAGCTGCTGTACACTGGAGACTTCTCTCGGCAGGAGGACAGACACCTGATGGCAGCAGAGATCCCTAGTGTCAAACCAGACATTCTCATCACGGTGAGTGTGACCCCTGTGTGACCCCTGTGTGACACCAGACATCCTCATCACGGTGAGTGTGACCCCAATGTGACCCTAATGACCCCTGTGTAACACAGTGTGTGTGGGTGGGTATTTATCACATTGTGGTGGCAAAATCTGCATACAATGGTCCCTCACTAAATCGCGGTTCACCTTTTGCGGTCTTGCTGTTTTGCAGATTTTTATTTATTTTGTATTTTTTGTGCAATTTTGCTTTTTTTTTTTTTTTTTTTAAACAACCTATGAACGTGCATTGTGTTCTGCGTCCCGATTGGCTAAGGAGCTGTAGGCCATAGTCCATCAGTCTCCTCTCTGCCGTGTCTCCTGTACAGTACAGAATGTGTTCAGACAAATTTACATAAATGTTGTATCGCAGTGTGACTCTGAAGTGCTGTATGTTTGCAAGTTTTCTCCCTGACAAAACCCACAATGTTGATCAAACGTTCTGCACCGACAAATTTCAGAAACGCTTTAGACTTAAAAGTGTTTCTCTGCACGGAGAGATGCCTCTGCAGATACCGCTGGAGCAGAGTCACATGAACAACACATTTAAATCGATCATCAAGGAAGAGGGATATAATATACAAAGGTTTGAACTTTGAGAGTGTTTAAACAAGAGAGAAATGTGAGAAAATGTTAATGCCTGTCTGAGAAAAGTGTATAAAGTGTGTGGTGAGGGGTTTTACAGCCTTAAAACATATATATTACACATATACATATTATTTTTAGAACATAACCCCTGCGATAAACAAGGGACCACTGTACATACTTGCTTCGTGGGGACTTGCCCCTTTAGGTAAACGATGGTTTAAAGTTGAGATTTGGGTTAAATAGGTTAAGGTTAGATTTTTAGGGTAGGGTTAGGCTTTAGGGTAAGGGTAGGGTTAAGGTTAGGTTTTAGGTTGAGGTTAGGGTTAAGACTAGGTTTTGGGTTAAGGTTAGGATAAAGTTTAGGTTAGGCGAGTAGTGACAATAGTTAAGGTTAGGATCATTCTCTGGAGGTGAATGGAAGTCCATGTGATGTCCTGCTTTAACCTTATAGTCTTTTCAGTATTTTATGTTTTCCGTGGCGCAGGAGTCAACTTACGGGACACACATCCATGAGAAGCGCGAGGAGCGAGAGGCACGTTTCTGTAACACGGTCCACGACATCGTGAACCGGGAGGGCCGCTGCCTCATCCCTGTGTTCGCCTTAGGACGAGCCCAGGAACTGCTGCTCATCCTGGGTAAGAGCCTCCACCCAGACCAGAGACTTTACATATAAAGTGGCCATAGCTAACCCGCTAGCCATTCCAAATAGAAAGCCAGCATGGACATGATTTGGCTCCAATTCACTTTCTATTGAAAAAGCTTGGCCCCTCTCTCTACCAAACCAGCGGTGCGCTGTAACCGGTGTTGCGATGGTCATGGTTGGCTTCTCTTGTGGCTGAATGGCTGGCACTGAGCAGTTTTGTTTTTTTTTAAATGTTATCTTACATTTTTTACCTAATCATTTTGACCAACTAAGAAGTGCAGCTTGTACAGTTCAAAGGATGGAGGTTCAGGACCTGTTGGGCTGTGTGATCTGAGTGGTTTGTTTTTCCTTGTATCCAAGCCCTCTGGACGTTTGTTTGTGTTGTTGTGTAGATGTTTGGTCCTGTTGTGATATTTGGCTCTGTGGGTTGTTTCTCTCTAGATGAGTACTGGCAGAACCACCCCGAGCTGCACGACATTCCGATCTACTACGCCTCATCTCTGGCGCGGAAGTGCATGGCTGTGTACCAGACCTACATCAACGCCATGAATGACAAGATCAGAAAAGCCATCAACATCAATAACCCCTTTGTGTTCAAGCACATCAGCAACCTCAAGGTGAGACTGGGACCAGGACTGGACTAGGACTGCATCAGGACTGAACCCTAGTTGTTTCTTGTCTGACTGTGATCTTTAACCTCTGACCTCCAGAGCATGGACCACTTTGACGACATTGGCCCCAGCGTGGTGATGGCGTCTCCGGGGATGATGCAGAGTGGGTTGTCCCGGGAGCTATTTGAGTCCTGGTGCACGGACAAGAGGAACGGAGTGATCATTGCCGGATACTGCGTGGAGGGAACACTTGCTAAGGTAACCGCTCGCCATGGTCGCCAATGTAACAATAGTACACTTGACTCCAACATAACCACTCGCCAACGTAACGGCCACTGAAGGGCTGCAGCAAACGATTATTTTAGAAGTCGAGTAGACAAATGTACATTCAGACTTTTTACATTTTCAACCGATTAAATGTTGGAATGTGGTGACTGGAGGCTTCTAGAATATTTACAAACAGCTTTTCGATTACAAACGGCCCAGGCCGGAGCATGGAAACGCAGCTTGGCTAGAGTTGCGGTTGGGCTTCCAATGACTGGCCGTGACTACCACCGCCCCCTGCGAGCCGCTCCCAAGTCCCAAGCGTTCCAGACCCTTTTGGGAGGTAGTACCTCCAGCATTCCGTTGGACCCTAAAAGGGAGCTGTACCGATCACTTGCAATGGAAACACTCAGGGCCTGCACTGTACCGCCCCATATCGCCTCAAAGTACAATCCAAAGTAGAAGCCCAAACCAGTTTAAGGGTTACACTTTTTTAGGGAATATACTTTTGATGAAACTTCTTTTGTACTGCTCCCTCGTCTTGTCGCAGCACATCATGACAGAGCCGGATGAGATCACCACGATGTCGGGGCAGAAGCTCCCTCTTAAGATGTCTGTGGACTACATCTCCTTCTCCGCTCACACAGACTACCAGCAGACCAGCGAATTCATCCGAGCACTCAAGCCTCCTCATGTGGTACAGCTCCCGTCTGTTCCCGTCTGTTCCCGTCTGTTCCCGTCTGTTCCCGTCTGTTCCCGTCTGCTCCCGTCTGCTCCCGTCTGCTCCCGTCTGCTCCCGTCTGCTCCCGTCTGCTCCCGTCTGCTCCCGTCTGCTCCTTCGGCACGGCTCCTCTGGCTCCTCTGGCTCCTCTGGCTCCTCTGGCTCTGAGTCTAATGTGTGGTTTTATCTCAGATCTTGGTTCACGGGGAGCAGAATGAGATGGCTCGGCTCAAAGCAGCTCTGATCCGTGAGTACGAGGACAACGATGACGTCCACATCGAGGTCCACAACCCGCGCAACACTGAGGCGGTCACACTGTACTTCAGAGGAGAGAAACTCGCCAAGGTCTGTACCCTGTGTGTCAGGTGCCCTCTCTGTGTGTCAGGTGCCCTCTCTGTGTGTCAGGTGCCCTCTCTGTGTGTCAGGTGCCCTCTCTGTGTCTCCATGGGGTAAAATGCATTTCAGTTTGTGGAGGTCTTAAGTTCAGTTTTCGGTCGGTCTCAGATTGTGACTGCCCCTTGACAACAATGACGTGACATTATCCGATTATGATTTGAATAAAATGTTATAAAATAGTTTAAACCTGGGTCTGCTTTTGACTATTCTGGCGTCATAGTTCTAGTCTGGCTCTCACTCCCATGATGCTTTGCTGCAGGTCATGGGGTCTCTGGCGGACAGGAAGTGCGCTCAGGGTCAGAGGGTCTCAGGGATCCTGGTCAAAAGGAACTTCAACTACCACATCCTATCTCCATCTGACCTGTCCAGTGAGTACTGAACCCGGACCTGAACCCGGACCTTTAACCCGGACTCCTCTCAAACCCCTCTCTCTGTTTCAGACTACACAGACCTGAGCATGGGTACTGTAACTCAGACTCAGGCGATCCCATTCACTGGACCCATCTCAGTCCTGGTCAGTCAGCTGCGGCACCTTGCAGGTCAGTAACACTCACACCATGTTTCTGCCCCACCTGCTGATGTCACAATGTGGTACCCATCTGTTTTTAAAGCTGCACTGTGTAACTTTTCTAATGGAGAGACTATGAAGCAGGGTGTTCTGGGTAAACCATTTTGTTGAGCAGTATAGTTAAAGGGCACAACTTGTTACAACTTGTTACTGAAAACACTCTGTTCCACCTTGTGATGTCATGTGGTAATAGAGGAAGTGCTTCACTGTGTTTTTAAAGTCCATACTCCTTCAATAGAATCATTTGGATGAATTCAGCCCTGGCATTACTGAACACTACTAAACTAAAGGTGAACTAAAGGTTAAAGGAGCTGTTAACATGAAAACTACCACTTCATGACATCACAAGGAGAAGCAGAGCATTTTGAGCTTTAGAGATGTAGACAGACTAATAATAAAGCATTACTCAAACATGTGTGAATGAAACGAAATACAACTTCATGTTTGTTTTTGAGGAGGTAACAACATTGTAACATGGATTAAAACTCAAAGGAGCAAATTTAGCAAAATACAGCAGAATGAAACATTAATTGGGCATTACAGGTGCTCATTTTCTAAAAGTCACATCAAAATCTCCTCAGTCTCACTCTCTCAGTATTGTAAAGAAAAGGTACATGATAAATACTGAGGACCAAAATGTATTTTTCCATGTATCATTTACAGAACCATAAGTCGATAGTTTATGTACTGTGGAACATTCAGAGCAAGGCAATGTCTCCATGGCAGGTTGGGGGGCCCTCCTCCAGAAAAGTTCCACAGGGCAGTTTTACAATGTGATGTGTTTAGGGGATGTGGAGCAGGTGGATGGAGCAGAGAAGATCACAGTCAAAGTCTTTAAAAACATCACACTGGTGCACGAGGCCGGGATGGTGCTGCTGGAGGTGAGGTCTACAGCTCCCAGCATGCTTTGCACCATCACATCCAGGAAATGCCTAATCATTCATTATTCTCTCATATTTTAATAAGAAGGTTGAATCCACAAATGTCTGTTTTTTATCAATTTTTTTGATCAGTGACAAGGTCCATTCTCCCACTGTATTTATCCAACCACACCAGAACATTGGGGAGGGCATTTGACACACAACACCTGCAAATTAATTAGACATTTGACCTGCCCCCACCTCAGTCTAACAGTACAGGGATACAGGAGGATGGGAGGGCATCTGACACACAGGGATACAGGAGAATGGGAGGGCATCTAACTTACTTCTTTTCTGTCGTAGTGGATCGCGAACCCCCTGAACGACATGTTTGCAGATGCAGTGACCACAGTGATCCTGGCGGTACAATCCAATCCCAACGCTCAGAAATGTATGCTCCTCTCCTCTTCCAACAGTATTTAAACCACAGTCTCACGTGGATTTAACAGATTTTTGTAGATTTAAAATGGAATGTAACAGCATTATCTAATAGTGTGTGTTTGACAATTTTAGTGCAAACTAAACATTTGCAGCTTTCTGGTCAAAAACTCCTAAATCTAAGTATGTATTGTCTCCCGTGGCCATTGCAGTTTCAGGTTGTACATGACATTGCACAGGACTGCCCTGATTACAGCCTGTTGTTTCGGATTACAAACAGCTGGCTATAGGGGCAGATTTTGAAGTGTGGATACCTGTTAAACCAATCATAATGTTCCTTATACCCCCAGACCCCACCCCACTTCCTCCTTCACACTCCACTTTAGTCCTCCAGACCCCACCCCTCCTCCCCCTCACTCTCCCCTTTAGTAACTGTACTTTGTGTTTCAGATCTGGAGGGCCGCAGAGAAGCATCAGACCCTGAGGATATTTTCCCTGAAAGACTAGCACTAATGTTAAAGTGAGTCCAGGTTCTCAGGACTGGGCCAGGGACTGGGCCAAAACTGTATCAGAGTGCATCTTCATGTTACACATTACATTACATTATTTACACATTATTTTAACTATTTCCTAATGCCGTTAGTGTTAGTGTGAGCAGTTCTACCTCGGTGGTTCTGTAGAAAGGCCCTGATGCCCTCCCTCTCTCTGTTTCAGTGACATGTTTGGAGAGGGCTGTGTGAGTTTTTCAGAAGGAAAACTCAAAGTGACAGTGGAGCAGGCCACAGCTGCAGTCGACCCACGCACCAGGGTTCGTCTCTCTGCTCCTTCTCTCTTCATCCTCCCTTTCTCCTCTCCTCCTCTCATTGCTTCTTGTTGTAGTCTGTGGTTTATCTGGCTCTTTCCTTCCCTTCCTCTCCTCTCCCCCCCCTCTCTAAATCCTGTCCTCTTGTTGCAGTCTGTGGCTTGTGGTCCTCTCATCCCCTTTCTCTCTCTCCTCCTTCTCTAACTCCTGCCTTGTTGCAGTCTGTTGTTTGCATCCCTCCTCCTCCTCCTCTCCTCCTCTCTATAACTTGTCTTCATGTTGCAGTCTGTCGTTTGTGAAGAAGATGAGACTTTGAGGGAGATGGTGGAAGTGGCCGTTCACAGATTGTACGACGCATTAAGCCCCATTTTCTGATCCTGACCAATCACAGCTCTGCCTCCCCCAGACCACGCCCACTCTGTGATGTGGGCCACGCCTTTCTTTAGTTTTTGTAGAAAATGTTTAAATGTGTTTTTCTATGTTTTGTATGACAAAATGACATGAGAAATAAACAACAATAAACAGGATGTAGTCCTGGTGTAGTCCTGGTGTAGTCCTGGTGTAGTCCTGGTGTAGTCCTGGTGTAGTCCTGGTGTAGTCCTGGTGTAGTCCTGGTGTAGTCCTGGTGTAGTCCTGGTGTAGTCCTGGTGTAGTCCTGGTGTAGTCCTGGTGTAGTCCTGGTGTAGTCCTGGTGTAGTCCTGGTGTAGTCCTGGTGTAGTCCGCCATAGTACCCGTGCCTGGACTATACCCTCATGAAGGCTTGATTGTGAGAATTCTTTTTTGTAAGCATTGCTCCATGGAAACGCTATTACTCAACCTGGAATGTCCCACAGTATGGCATTAAACATATCTATCTGTAATTTAATAAATCCAAGACTGATACACTTAAGGACAAAACAATTCATCATCTCTTTAGAGACAAGCAGATGGTGGACACTATAGCAGAAATTTACCACAATGAACCATGACATTAACCTTGACTGTACTGCAGGATATAGGGGCAAAAAAAGTATTTAGTCGGCCAACAATTGTACAAGTTCTCCCACTTCAAAATATATGTCATTTTCATCATAGGTTCACATCAACTATGAGAGACAGAATCAAGGGAAAGAATCCAGGAAATCACATTGTAGGATTTTTAATGAATTAATTGGTCACTCTATAGTGACCTCTGCAGTATTTCTAAAATCATTGTAGGTAAACAAAATGAAAATACGATTGAAAAGCTTATATGCTGCAAACCCAACATCTTTATTTAATTGCTAGTCTTTTACTTATGATCTCATCATTGTATAATTTCATTTGCTCCATTTGTTTGCTGAGTTAATTTGTTTATGAGAGGAGTTTAAAATTTGCTTAAAACCTTGTTTGTATAAATGCTAAAATTACTTTGTATGTAAAATATACCAAATTTGTTGGTAAAAAGAATTCAGTTAAAATGTTTAAGTTATGTATGGGATTTTGTTCACTTAAGTGTTCAATCATACGAAATAACATGCACTCAGTTAGCTGCTTTCTCAGATTTTCAGCCAGCTCTTTAGCAGCTTTTTGTCACTGTTGAGAATGATCCACATTGAGCATCCACATCAAGCCTCATCAATGGAATAACCTTTGACCCCGAGACTTTTTTTTTTTCTCCTCCTTCCAGAGAGTTCTCTTGTGGCTTGATTAAATGAAGTGAGCACCCTGAGCATCTCTTCAATGATTTCAAATTCTTCAGGAGTCAGTGGAGTAATACCAGTTTTTAATGAGGCTAGTGAGACCCAGACGGCCTCCTGCTCATTCTTTCCAGCATGTGGTAGGTGCTGTTCCATCGTGTCGGCACCTCATTTATTTTATGGAATGTTTTTTCTTTTTTTTTTTAGCTGTTGCTGCATTTGGGTGAGCTTTTCTTTGGCCCTGGTGTCACAGTTTGCCGTGTTTTGTTGCGTTTGTTGCTGTGTGTGATTTGATCACATGTTTGTTTGTTTTTTACAAGTAAATTCATGGAATGGGCAATACAAAAGGTTTGCAGTATTTGCAGCATTCGAGCACATGAAATTATGTTTGCTGCTGCATCAGTGACAAGACACCTGACCTTGCCTACTATACCCCACTCCTCCATGAGGCTCCTTTTAACAGTGGCCATGTTTTTTGCACTGCGTTTCTGAGGAAAATAATGCACTCCCAAGACTGATGAACGGAGTTCTTTGTCCATAGTGGCAAGTAACAGCAAGATATGCCTCCATATTAATGGACGTCCACATATCAGCTGTTAAAGTAACAGTAATGGTGCTCTGTAGGTCCTTTTTGTTTTCTTCTTTTCCTCCTCATATTTCTGGCTCACTAAGTCCTTGATGGTCTAAAAATAACCAGTCAGTGTAATAAACTATTTTTTAAGATTCAGATATATTGAAATTCTCACAAAAAATGGGGTACTCACAGGAGTATCTGCCAATTCTTCATCAATGCTGAGGCATTATAGAGAGCGGCATGGCAACGAAGTGCTCTTACTGATGTAAGATAGCTCTGTGGAGCAGAGCCAACACTTCACCTACAACAGTGTCTCGTTTGGTACATCCATACGACACACTTCCTGTATCGGTCATGTGTATTTTTTTTATTAAAGCGTTACACGCACCAATACCAGGTTTCGTTCTTGTGCACTCGCCACAGAACTGACGGACCAGTGATGTTCGTCCCATCACTACCCTTGATCTGAGGCTCCAGGCAAGATCTCACCCTGTGGGGTCAAAATGATCACAAGAACGGTGAGCAAAAATCCCAGAACCACACGGGAGGACCTAGTGAATGACCTGCAGAAAGCTGGGACCAAAGTGACAAAGACTACCATCAGTAACACACTACGCCACCAGGGACTCAAATCCTGCAGCGCCAGACGTGTCTCCCTGCTTAAGCCAGTAATAATAATAATAATAATAAATTTTATTTATATAGCGCTTTTCAGGACACTCAAAGTCGCTTCACAGTGGATACAATAATAAAATATCACAAAAATTTACAACATAAAATCAAGCATTAAAAGCGATTTTGAACAGGTGAGTTTTGAGTTCTTTCTTGAAGGTGGGGAGGTCAGAGCAGTCACGGAGGGGTTTAGGTAGTGAGTTCCAGAGGGTGGGGGCAGCGATGGAGAAGGCTCTGTCCCCCCAGGTTCGGAGCTTGGTCCTACAGGGCAGGGACAAGAGGTTGGAGCTGGAGGAGCGAGATGGAGTGTGGTGGTGGAGCAGGTCTGTGAGGTAAGGAGGGGCCAGGTTGTGGAGAGCTTTGAATGTGATAAGAAGGATTTTGAAGTGGATGCGCTGAGGGACGGGGAGCCAGTGGAGCTTGTGGAGGATAGAAGTGATGTGTTCATGTGAGCGGGTGTGGGTGAGGAGGCGGGCAGCGGAGTTCTGAATGTACTGTAGTCTGTTGAGGGTTTTGGATGGTGTACCATAGAGGATGCTATTGCAGTAGTCGATTCTGGATGTAATGAATGCGTGGATGAGAGTTTCAGCGGCAGAGAAGGTGAGTGATGGGCGGAGACGGGCTATGTTTTTGAGGTGAAAGAATGCAGTCCAGTATATGTCCAGATCCGTCTGGCGTTTGATAGAGAGCATTTGGATAATCCAGAAGAGGATTGGGAGACTGTCATATGGTCAGATACAACTTTTTGGTAAAAACTCAACTTGTCATATTTGGAGAAGTAGTAATGCTGAGTTGCATCCAAAGAACACCATACCTACTGTGAGGCATGGACTGGAAACATCATGCTTTGGGAACATTTTTCTGCAAAGGGACCGGGATGATCGTGAGATTTTGAGTGAAAACCTCCTTCCATCAGCAAGGGCACCGAGGATGAAACGTGGCTGGGTTTTTCAGCATGACAATGATCCCAAACACACAGCCCGGGAAACAAAGGCGTAAGAAGCATTTCAAGGTCCTGGAGTGGCCTAGCAAATCTCCAGATCTCAACCCTATAGAAAATCTTTGGAGGGAGTTGAAAGTCCGTGTTGCCCAGCAACAGCCCCAAAACATCACTGCTCTAGAGGAGATCTGCAGGACGAATGGGCTGAACTACCAGCAACAGTGTGTAATGAGATGAACTTTTGTTATTGACCAAATACTTATTTTCCACCATTTTCCATCTTTAAAGATCAGACAATGTGATTTTCTGGAATTTTTTTTTTTTCTCATAGTTGAAATGAACTGATGGATTCAAAATATATATTCAAGTTATATTATGTTATCTCACTGTTCATTTTAAAGGTACTGTAATGTTCACTCTTAATATAATCATTATATTCATTTCAACTATGTAATCTGCACTAATGTTTGTTGAGTCTTGCAGAAAATGTCTTTTGAAAGTGCAGGATCCCACGGGAAGAAGGTCACTGTGAAACCTAAAACAGAAACATCATGGGAGGATGTTTTGTGGAAAGAGTGACCTTCTGGAAATGCAAAAACAGAATATATTTCTCTGTGTATTTCGTCATATGTTTTTACACTGCTTGCAAAGTATACGCCCCCCCCCCCTTCAGATGTGTATGTAACTAGGGTTCCCTAACTTTAATAAAAGAGGTGAAAGACGGTCTGGGCCCCAGAGAGGGTGGTGGTTTGTAACTGTTGTTTTTTTTTTTGCCTCTCCGCTCTTTCTCCTCAATATTGAGACAAAATAATCTCTCTTGTCTTCTCTTCTTTTGAACTGTAATATAGGTTGTGAACCTATCAACTTGGTCCTTCGAGCCGGATCCCAATATACCGGAGGACTCCAGCTGATGTCGGAGACCCAGGTGAGACTGTGGCCACAGCATTCGAGACCTTTTCCAGGACTGGTCTCTTCGATATTTTTTGGAGTCCTCTAAAGGTTGACGGGATACCGAGGGAGAGAGAGACGAGAGAGTAAGTCTTGCTTTAAAAAACGGTATGACTGGGGGTCATGCCCGTAGAGAAACCCTAATTATCCTAGGCTCCAATTAGGTACTAAAACCTACTAATAGTAGTAGTAGTAGTACTAGGGACGGATGCGGAGTCCCGTTACCGGGTAAAATAGTGACATTTTACTGGCTGGTACAAAACCGTGGGAAGTAAATAAAAAGCAAGGGTGTGTGTGAGAGAGACGTGTGAGTGGAGATTCTGAACCACTAGGTGACGAATCTCATACCAAAAAGGTTGGGGAAATACGGTGTATTTCTGTGGATGCAGAGGCAAGATTTCTCCGCCTGCTGAGGCTAAAGTGAGAGATACCACACTAATCACTCGTACCAACCTGTTGTTGTATTCCAGCGATAGAGACCTCCCTAGGAGTTAAAAGCTGGACTAAATTTGAGGAAATAAAAATGGGAAATAAAACTACAAAATTGGCACTAAAAGTAAAAGACTGGAAAGCCGTGCACGCAAAATATCCTGAAAAATGTACACAGTTAGATTTGTGGGTAACAAAATATAAATTTGAAGGCGAGTTAAAATCTTCTAAAATAATGGAGCTCCAAAATAAAATATAAAATACATGAAAAATGCAAAAATAAAGAATATGATGTGTAAACTATCTATCATTACTATACTATACTATACTATACTATCATTGGGAAAAATGGCACAAGCCAGAGAAAAAGGCCAAACACAGGCAAAGCGTAAGCAACAAATTATGCTTAATACAAAGGAGGAAGATGACTTCACCACTGTAATAGCGGCTCAGCCAGAAACACCGGTACAGCAGGCTCAAGCCGAGATAGAGGGAGCAGTAGCGGGAGGGGAGCAACAAGCGCCCCCGCCTCCGTATCACCCGTATCAAAAGGCAACAGAGCTATTACACCAGATGAAAACTACACAAACTAGAAGTGAGGCAAAAGCTAAAGGTGAAAAAATTGAATTTAGTAAAACCATTACTACTTATGAACAGCCTAATGAAGCATCCAAGCAGGAACAAACTTTCATTATTCCTACTGCCCCCATGATAAGTAGTACAGAGGTACAGATCAAGATAATTTGGAAATACTGTCCCATGATGACGAACAACTCCTAGTTAGGTTGACCGCATTAAGAACAAGGATCCAAAATAGATTCACTAGGAGAGCAAATTATATGGAAATAAACAGAACTAAACAAAAAGAGGATGAAGATTTTGAGGAGTTTAAACACAGACTTACAAAAGTGTTTAAAGTACATAGTGGACTTGAAGATGAAGCTGGCAATGAAAATTGTGCATACAGACAGCAATTAAAGAATGCTTTGCACGCTAATTCTACCACAAGAATTCGTAATTGGATTGACAAGCATTATATAAATTTTGCTACAGGGGCACTAGACCAATATGTAGATTGGTCCTTCGAGCCGGATGCAATGCATGCAGATAAAGTGATTAAAAAACCACAGGAAGGAAAAATACTAGTTGATTTACAAGCTGCATTAGGGTGCGGACGCACCTTACCAAAAGTTACTCTACTTTTTAGTTTAGATTTACTTTAGTTTGTTTATTATTGTGTCTTGCATACAAAGAATGCCGAGCCCGTAAATGGGCTTATAAGACACCATTAACAAAAATACAATAGTCCAGATGTGTGATACAACAAACAAAAAGAAAACAAAACAAACAAAATCTACTAGTTAATGGGGTACAAATTTCTTTCTTGTGTGATACTGGTGCGTGCAAAACCACCATGAAAACTAAAGTCCCACATATGATGCACAGTGGGGAGAGCAGCAAATGGGGAAGTTACACATGTTTCACTGACAAAACCTGTCATGATACAAGATCCGAAGGGAAAGACAATAAAACTAGCTGTATTGTATTTCCCTGACAGCCCGTTAAATTTGTTGGGTCGTGATGCATTGGTAGCTTTAGGATTAGTCCTAATCCCAGATAACACAGGTAACATACAAGTAAAAAGAATGCAAGAAGTTCAAACCAACAACTTATGTTATTCACCCAAATGACGAGGAAGAACTGTTTCCCTGAAATGCATTAAAACTTACACAAGAGGAAGAGGCCATATTAAGTGACGTGACAGTGTTTGTGGTCAAAAGGGCCATCTGATGTAGGTCTGATTAAAGGGGTAATACCGGTAACAATTAGACCCAAATCTCAATACAGACCTTGTGTGAAACAGTATAAATTAAAACCTGATACTATAGAAAATGGCCATAAAGTGAGTAAAAATAAGCTTCAACTTTGAAAAAATACAGTTAAGTATTTAGGACATAGTTTAAGTGCTGGAGGCCGTACATACAATAATGGCAGGACGTAAAGAGGCTATACTTAAAGCACCAAAACCTCAAACAAAGAAACAAATGCCACCTTGTGTTCGAGCCGTCTTAGCTGCATCTTTAGCTGTAAAAGCTAGTGCACTACTGGTACTTTTCCATAGATTAATACTACGTGTACCACACGCAGTGTCAGCACTGCTGTTACAAACAAACTTTTCCTTTATGTCCCCAGCACGCCATCTATCTTGCATGACCAATCTATTATCACAACCTCATTTGACAATAGAGAGACGTACAACTTTAAATCCTGCCACATTAATGCCATGTGAAGATGATGATGAATCACATAATTGTATTGAATTGGCAGAAGAGACTACTAAGTGTAGACCAAAAAGACCTTAAAAGGACAAAATCATACAGGTTATGCAGTAGTCACAGACACAGAAATATTACAAGCAAAAGCATTGCCCCATACATATTCTGCTCAGGCTGCAGAATTGTATTAACTGAGGCATGTAAAAAATTTTATTTTTTTAATTAACCTTTATTTAACCAGGAAGGTCCCATTGAGATTAAAAACCTCTTTTTCAAGGGAGTCCTGGCCAAGAGGACATATAAACAATGTTTAAATTGCATAGATCATGAAAAATTGCATAGATCATGAAAAATTGCATAGATGGTAAACTTATGAAAGACAAAATATGTACAATATTTACAGACAGCACTTATGCTTACTCAACAGTGCACACATTTGCTAAATACTGGCAACACCGTGGAATGGTTACTTCTATAGGAAAACCTGTAGTACATGCTGAGTTATTAAAAGCTCTGATAGCCGCAGTACAACTTCCTAAAAGTTGGCCGTATGTAAATGTGCAGCACACACTTCTGGTACAGATTCAATAACTAGGGGAAACGCCTTTGCTGACAAAAACTGCTAAAAAAGCAGCAGAAAATCTAGTGCAAAAATAGACCAGGAACTTGACATAGGACTGCTAAAAGACATCAGATGTGGTTAAAAAAGGGAGCTAAATTAAATGATGACATTTACGTATGACCAGAAGGAAAACCTATTTTACCAAAAAATCTTTTTAAATATGCAGCAATTTTGACACATGGTGTCTCCCATGTATCAACAGTGGGGATGGTAAAGCATATAGGTCAAATATATACAACGTATGGATTTAATAATGATGCAAAAAAAAATTTGTAGAGCATGTCTCATATGTGCTAAACATAATCCACAAGGAAATTTAAGACCAAAAAGAGGAAGTTTTCCAAAACCAAAATATCCATTTCAAGAAATACACATGGGCTATATACAACCAAATAAAAGTGAAGGAAAACAGTATTGTTTGGTAATAATAGATGCCTTCTCTAAATGGATATTTCCAACCAAAACAGCAGATGCGCTAACAGTAGCAAAAGCATTGTGCAAAGATATCATAACTGGATATGGAATACCAGAAATAATATGATCAGATAATGGAAGACATTTTGTAAATGAAGTAATCACAAACATAGGGCAATTATTCTGCATTAATTTAAAGAATCACTGCGCTTTTCACCCCCAAAGTGCAGGATTAGTAGAAAGAATGAATGGTACTATTAAAGTGTATGGAGGAAACTAAAAGACCATGGACACAGTGTTTAGATATGGTAAAATTGTACATTAATGTACTACGACATCAAAAGGTTGTAAAAAGGTGATACGTGTAAAAACAATAACTTATGTTATTTGCATGTTTATGCTCACTATGGCTGCAATAATGCTCACACTGGCATTTTAGTATGGGTTAGTACCTTTAAGATGTGTAAGACTGCCTGCTCTTTCAGTGACACCAAAGCAAGCTGTGCACTCCTACGTTTATGTGGGAGATCCTATAGTGATGCATACATCCAATTTGACCAGGCTAAAGCGAGAAGTAAAAAAAAAAAAAAGACAGATCAATGCTCAAAAGAAAGACATTACAGGTTTGGAATTCAAGTTTGCATACCAATTGGAACTATCACCACAATTACTATTCCTATAAGTAGTCTTACAGCTGGGAAAGATGCACAAAATGGAATAAAATACGCTAATGACTTACTAATGATATTCAAAACCAAGGGTGGGATACATTAGTAGCTGACCAGGATAATACATGGACACCGACACAGGCAAAAACTGACTGGGCAGGTAGGCAGGCAGAGCTCCTAACCTTAGCCAAAACCGAATCCAATCTACTGGTAACAATAAATAACATAAATAAAAATTTGACTAATAATGGTCAAGAATGTTGGATGTTTTTGCTGAGAGCTCATGTATCAGGGATAGATCCTATTTACAAATTAATTATATGTGAAATGTTACAAACCCCTGAACCGGTTCTGAGTCCCAGGCTGCAAGGTAGCGGAATAAAATTAAAGCAACAATAACCTTTACTAAAGAACAAGTGTTCAATATGGCAACTGGTGTATCTGATTTTGGAAACAATTGGCTAACAATGATAGAACAGGCATCAAAGTACGTTAATAAAGACCCAGACCGCTTTTGAGAATGGTACCAGCACCTCCTGAATTAACAGTGCATTGTGTGGAGGATATCTTAACTAAAACAGTACCAGAGGCAGAGTGCGCAAAGTGGGATGCAGTGTACCCACTAACTAAACCTGAAAAACACAAACCAATATTTGAGGCCAAATTGCCAAAAGGAAATTACACCTGTATCCAACGCTCAAATTCGGTAACGAATGTTTTAGGTAATATTGATGGAAATCTATGTGAAAAAAATCTGACTACAAATAAAGCACTACCCAGAATGCACAGTGACATCTACTGGTACTGTGGAGGGAAAATACTTAGAGCAAATATGCCAAATGAATTTACTGGAGTATGCGCTCTAGTTAATCTGATAATACCTAGAATAGAAGTAATGTCAATAGAACAAGAACAATTAACAGCATTGATTGAACAACAATCTACTGAAAACCATGCGATTTGGAGTGCCCAGAGGGGTTCCTGATAAATATAAATTAGCTAATCAAATTGTTAATAATTAATTAATAATAATTCCAATCACTCCCAATAAAAACGTAGACAGAATAAACTACATCCACTACAACGTACAAAAATTGGGAAACTACACACAGGAGGGGTTTGAAGCAGTGCACGAGCAATTAAGCGCCACCTCACTTATGGTTTTCCAAAACCGCATAGCTGTTGACATGCTCCTGGCAGAACGAGGAGGAGTTTGTTCTGTTATTGGGGCCAGCTGTTGCGTGGTCATCCCTAACAATACCGCTGCAGACGGAAGCCTGACTAGAGCTATAGGCAGCCTGCGTGCGATGAATAGACGCTTAAAGGAGCAGTCTGGGTTGAGTACCCCCTTCTGGGATGACTGGCTAAGGGGGTTTGGGCGCTACAGAGCACTGGTCTCATCGGTTCTAGTATCAATTGCTGTGTTTGTAGCTATTTTAACCTTGTGTGGATGCTGTTGTATTCCTTGTCTTCGTTCCCTGATCAATAGGTTAATAACCGCTGCCATCTCACCCGCACCTGAGGACAAAGGGGTGCAGATGTACCTACTGGAGGGCAGTGATGACGAGAACCCTGAAGGAGCACTTCCAAATCACAGTTCGATAAACAGGAGGGTATGATATATTCAAGTTATATTATGTTATCTCACTGTTCATTTTAAAGGTACTGTAGGTACTGTAATGTTCACTCTTATTATAATCATTATATTCATTTCAACTATGTAATCTGCACTAATGTTTGTTCTTGAGTCTTGCAGAAAATGTCTTTTGAAAGTGCAGGATCCCACGGGAAGAAGGTCACTGTGAAACCTCAAACAGAAACATCATGGGAGGATGTTTTGTGGAAAGAGTGACCTTCTGGAAATGCAAAAACAGAATATATTTCTCTGTGTATTTCGTCATATGTTTTTACACTGCTTGCAAAGTATACGCCCCCCCCCCCCCTTCAGATGTGTATGTAACTAGGGTTCCCTAACTTTAATAAAAGAGGTGAAAGACGGTCTGGGCCCCAGAGAGGGTGGTGGTTTGTAACTGGGTTTTTGCCTCTCCGCTCTTTCTCCTCAATATTGAGACAAAATAATCTCTCTTGTCTTCTCTTCTCTTTTGAACTGTAATATAGGTTGTGAACCTATGATGAAAATTACAGGCCTCTCTCATTGTTTTAAGTGGGAGAACTTGCACAATTGGAGGCTGACTAAATACTTTTTTGCCCCACTGTATACCAGGATTCAGAGGAATATGTGTGAGAAAGTCGACTGGTCCATTGTAACAGCTGATGCCACCAACATCCCCTGGGGGTGTGACGCTGACCGGAGGCTCTGCTGTGTTTGAGGCTCTGATACTCAAATCAGCCTTTAACCTGATCTTTTAACACAATCTGACCTTTTTTAAAAAAACTGATTTAGTTGGAAATTCAACAAGTGAGCTGATTAACAAATGCTCTGCTATTAAACAAGTCCCACTCAAATAATATTAGTCACAAGCTAGCTAGCATTAGGAAAATTAAAACATGCTGTTTAAATTAATTTTGTATTTTTGAGTTTTCCAAATAATCTTAAAACTCTTGACAGTCTGCTAATCTGTGCATTGTGTTGCCATGGTGACCGCTGAACATGCCCCCATAGAGATGCATGCAGTCCACTAGCATGACATCACTGCAAAGTATCAATACCAAAATGTATTTAATCCACATTTAGTTTAGTTAACTTGACTGTCAAATTTTCAGGGCTGAACTATTTGTTTTTAAATAGTTTGATAGAAGTCAAAACCAGTTTTGAAAACTATGACCAGCCAAAAACTGTACACAAGTAAAAGTACAGTTACTTCAAAAAGAATATTACTCAAGAAGAAGTACGAAGTAGTGGTACAAGAAATTATTCAAGAAAAACTGACAAGGTATTTGGGAATAGTTCTTCTCAGGTAAGACTAGGTACTGTAACTTCAATCAAAATATTACTCAAGTAGGGGTAAAAGTATGCTGCTAGAAAAGTATGATTTATTTAAAAAGTAAATGTGACTGTGGAAAAGGTGGGTTTGCCATCTGTTAGAGAACAACACTGTGTGAGATTTATCTATAAGGGACTACTTCAAAACCTGCGTGAATCCCTCACCTGTTTTAATCACTGATAAAGGAACATTTTATCCCGAAACGCGCTGGTGTTTGCTTTATCCTTAAAAGCGAAGATGCCAAGAAGGTGTTTGAACTTTTCTAAACAAAATGATTTTTTAAAATATTTAAGATTGTTCACTTTTTTGCAAAAAAATTGGTCACTGTCAGCAACAACAAAAGTTGGACCATCCGGAAAAAGTCAAACCATAACATCACGTGCTGGGTTTCTACAATACCGTCTAAGGGGCTGGACACACGCAGCAGACACGGGCACACTGAGCCCTGCGCGCGAGGAAGAGCCCTGCGCGTCCAGAGGAGCACCAAGACCCGCTGCAAGTGCATCACGCCTCCAACAAGGTCAGGTTTAAGTGTTTACAATTTTTGGGAAAATAAATTCACTTATATTTAAAATAATGACGCAAGCTGCGATATAAGCAGAAGTGAAGGGAAAAAACGGAAGGATTTTCAAAGCCGCTTGTCATGAGCAGCATGACTTGTGAAATGTGTAAAATATGAATAGAATAATAATCAAGTTGTATTATTATTAATATTAGTTTTCTACGACTTTAAACTTGAAGGAAATACGGCAGCACGCTTGTACCTGGCTACAGTCTACTGCGCATGCGTCCTGATCGAGAGGGCCTGACCTCCTTTACTTTAACCAAACTAGAAAATCTATGAAGTGGGATAATGGACCTCCACAGACCTGACCTGTAACTTGACATCACCTGCTCGTCTCCATGGAGATCAATGGTTCAGTGGAATTTGAGAGCAAAGCAAAAGCAATAACCTCTCCACCTCCTGGAATCTCCCCACTGTGGGACTATTAAGGCACATCTTATCTTCAGACTGTTGGGGCGAGATCGAACTGACTTGTTGACTCGCCATTGCCACCACCTACTTTATACATTTTATATACACACAGAAGATACACAAGGAATTATACAGAAAAGAAAAAAGGTTAATAGGTTAACTCAACTAAATATTTTGAATCCAATGGTCCCTCACTATATCGTGGTTCACCTTTTGCGGTCTCGCTGTTTTACAGATTTTTTTATTTTTTTATTTTTTGTGCAATTTCACATGCTTTTTTTTACTGTATGAACGTGCATTGTGTTCTGCGTCCTGCGACTGTAGACCATTGTCCATCAGTCTCCTCCGTGCTGTGTCTCCTGTACAGCACAGAATGTTTGATTAACACTACAGCAGAGGAACTGTGAAATACACATGAGTCACTATTAATTAAACAAGAGAGAAATGTGAGAAAATGTTAATGCCTGTCTGAGAAAAGTGTATAAAGTGTGTGAGGGGTTTTACAGCTGCAAATCATATACAATAATTGTAAAAAATAAAGCTGATGCTTAATAAGTGGGTTATTTTTAGAACGTGACCCCCGCAATAAACCAGGGACAAGTGTACTTTATATCAACTGTTTCATTGTCGACGGTACTGCAAACCCTTGTCTTTTTCTCATTGTGATGAACTCACATGTGATGGTTTTCACTTCACAGCTGAGCCTCAGGGTTGAGAAATGCAAGAGAAGTGCAAACCAAGGTTCAAAGCAAAGATTAAAGGATTTAATTAAAAAAGACAAAAACAAGTTATTTTGAGTTTATTTTTAATTAATTAATAGTGACTCGTGTGTATTTCACAGTTCCTCTGACTGTGCCTTTTCATCCTGGTGTTGCTCTGCTGTAGTATCGATCCAACATTTATGTAAATTTGTCTGAACCCATTCTGTACTGTACAGGAGACACTGTATGGAGGAGATTGGCTAAGAGAGCGTAGACCATTGTCAATCAGTCTGAAGTGGACTGAGTGAGTGACGTCACCCACAGCAGATGAAGCTCAGTGAGGCCAGCAGTATTATTATTATGGAATTCCAACCACGAGTATCATAGTAGCCAAAGAGCCAATCTGGAGCAAGGTTGTTGAAGGTAACGCCCCTTCCCTTATGTAACAGACCCAGGTTCTGGGCCTGTTGAGCAGATTAAATATACCTGTGAAACACAGGGAAATGATGAGAGGCTACAGTGAAGGTTGTTCTTTGCCATGCTTCTGCCATATTGGAGAATGAGGACCTCTGACCCCACAAAACCGTCTCCCAAAATGAAGCACCACCTACTGGCGTGAGGGTGTAATTACTCAAAACATTATTTCCCAAATGAAACTTTTCCATTATATAAAAAACTAAAACATAATGTGAACACATTACTGTGTGTCACACTTAGCAATGTTGTCAATCAACCCTGTTGCTAATGCTAGCGGGAGCAACCTTGGGGAAAGAAGGCACCTGATATGTTAATTTTTGCATATCTTTCTATCTGATTTACAGACACAATAGTGAAATAAAAAACAAGATCATGTAGAGAGGGTTAATGTGAACATTTTAAGACCAAATTATTCTGTCTGACAGTAGCAGCAGTTACAGGGAGAGGGGCCACAGTTTTTCAATGTAAAGTGAATTAGAGCCACGGTCAATGGAGCTGGAATCTAGTAGAAATCCTCTTTTGTAAGATTGATGAATTTGTATATGGTTTCTGACAAACAAAGAAGAAAGAAAAAAAAAAGAAAGGAAGCGCGACCATGATCACTTCCTGTTTGGAACGCGGCAGCTAGCAGGTTGCAGTCCATGCCTTAAACCCAGGTTAGCCTCCACACCTCTTTACAGGTGCCTCAGACCTGCCACTGCCCTTACTCCACCCAACACACCCAAATAGAGAGCAAGCCCACTGAATGACTCCTTACACATGGAACAACCAGTGTCACATGACCTTTTGACAAAACCAGTGCCCACCAGGTTAGATTCTGCAGTAAAAAGTAATGTGCACATTTCAAAATCAAATCAAATCAAACTTTATTTATAGAGCACTTTTCATACAAAAAAAGTAACACAAAGTGCTTTACAAAGCATTAAAATCAGTCCCACCCACCAAACCCACCCAACCACCCGACAGCCAAGCAACCCAACCCCAACAAATCAATAAACATAACCAAACAACCCCCCACCCCAACACACACTCCCACCCCCCCACCCCAACGCACACTCCCACCCCAACGCACACTCCCACCCCCCACCCCAACACATGTTAAAATACCTTGGTTTCATTTAAAATATGTTTAATGCAATAGGCTGGATAAAGATGAACCAGAAGAGAGAGAGCGCCACCAGAGGAACCATCTGCACCAGGAGCAGGGTCACCCACAGCCACAGGACACCAGCCCAGGGCCCAGAGAAGAGATGAGGTCAAGACCAAACCTCCAGGGCCCAGCAGCCACAGCCAACCACAGCTCCCTGTGCAGAGGGCACCTCAGAGGAAACACTGGCAAATCTAAAATTATTAAAAATAATAAAATAAGTCAAAACTAATAAATAAGTCAATAAATAATAAAATAAATAAAGAATAAAATAATCAATAAATAATAAAATAAGTCAAAACTAAACAAGTAAATAAAACATAAGTAAAACATAAACACACTAGCCAGCCTAAATAAGACTAAATAAATAGAGAAGTAAACTAAAATGATAAATACTAATCAAAAGCTATGCTAAAAAGATGGGTCTTGAGCCTGCTTTTAAAAACCTGAATGTTCTCGTATTTCACGTAGAATATCTCATGGACAAGAAATAATCGGAGGTCATCTAACTTGACGTCAATATTACTAACAAACCAAATCCCCAGGCATTAAATCGATCCCAGTCAAACTCTAATAAGACTATTATCCCTAAAGAGCCAGGGCGATCTGATGCAAAACTTCAAGACAAGAAAGGGACTGGGAATGTACATAGTGTCACATCTAAATGAGACTACATTAAAGTCTGGGTCAAACGGACACAGATATAGTTATATTTTCTGAAACCTGGGTCTCAAATAAAATAAGTGATAAGGAAATCAATTTTGAAAATTACATTTTTTCGTGACAAGCAGGTCTAAATGAGGTGGTGTTTAAATTTATGTCAAAGATCACCTGTCTGTGGACCTACTGTTCTCCTGCTCAAAGCATAAATGTTTTGTTTCTATTCAATTTCTTATTCAATTTCTATTCTGTCTACACCTGACCCTAGAAATGTAAATAAAGGCACTCTCACTGACAAACTTAACAAACAAACCCCATAATTATGAGAAGCATGGTGTTTTTTTCTAGTTGATTTTAGTGACCATTGTCCAAGTTGATGTATTCAATACAAAAGTTAAAAAAAACACATCCATTTGTAAAGGTGAGAAGATCATATAAACATTTCAGCTTCATCTCTGACCTGTGTTGCAGTGATATCAGAATCAGAATCAGAATCAGAAGACTTTTATTGCCATAGTCTGTGAACACAGTTCACAAACTAGGAACTTGATACGGTGAAAAAGTGCAACATAAACACACTGAATAAATACAAATACAAATACAAATAAGGGCATGCACAAAGTTAAAAAGATATGCTTAAAAAAATCAAATGAAATACTTAAAGGGAGAAAATATGTACAATAGCAGCATCAGAACAACAGTGCAAAATGGCTTATTAAAGTGACCGGTGTTATAAAGTGTCCAGTATAGTGCAGATATTATAAAGTGTTCATGAGACAAACAGCAGAGGAGAAGAAACTGTTCTTATGGCGAGAGGTTCTGGTCCCAATGGACCGTAGCCTCCTGCCAGAGGGAAGTGGCTCAAATAGTCCATGTCCAGGGTGAGAGGTGTCAGCTGCTATACGGCCTGCTCGCCCCCGAGTCCTGGAGACGTACAGGTCCTGTATAGATGGAAGGCTGCAGCCAATCACCTTCTCAGCAGAGCGCACAATGCGCTGCAGTCTCTGTCTGTCCCTGGCAGTGGCCCCAGCAAACCACACAGTGATGGAGGAGGTGAGGATGGACTCAATGATGGAAGTGTAAAACTGCACCATCATCTGGACTGGCAGCTTGCGTTTCCTCAGCTGCCGCAGGTGGAACATCCTCTGCTGGGCTTTCTTGATGAGGGAGCTGATGGTCGGCTCCCACTTGAGATCCTGGGTGATGCAGGTGCCCAGGAAGCGGAAAGAGTCCACAGTGGTGATGGGGGAGTCCGTCAGGGTGAGGGGAGGCAGGGGGGCTGTGACTTTCCTGAAGTCCACGATCATCTCCACTGTCTTCTGGGCGTTGAGCTCCAGGTTGTTGCTGCTGCACCAGGACACCAGCCGGTCCACCTCCCTCCTGTAGGCAGACTCATCGCTGTCCGAGATGAGTCCGATGAGGGTGGTGTCATCCGCAAACTTAACCAGTTTGACGGAGTCGTGGCTGGAGGTGCAGCAGTTGGTGTACAGGGAGAAGAGCAGGGGAGAAAGTACACAGCCCTGTGGAGATCCTGTGCTGATAGTCCGAGTGTCCGAGACATTCTTCCCCAGCCGCACGCGCTGTCTCCTGTCTGTCAGGAAGTCAGTGATCCACCTGCAGGTGGAGTCATGCACGTTGAGCTGAGCGAGCTTGTCCTGGAGCAGAGCAGGGAGGATGGTGTTGAATGCAGAGCTGAAGTCCACAAACAGGATCCTGGCGTAGGTTCCCGGGGAGTCCAGATGCTGGAGGATGAAGTGAAGGGCCAGGTTAATGGCGTCGTCCACAGACCGATTGGCTCTGTAGGCAAACTGCAGAGGGTCCAGGAGGGGGGAGGCAGGCAAACATCAGCATTCACTAACCCTGATACAGCCCTGTAACCTTTTTATTAATACATTTAATGAAATTGCTGACAGACATGCACCTAAAAGAAAAATTCAGATGAAAAACTAACACTCCTTGGCTCAACACATGAATTGTAAGATTAATTAAGAAATTTGTAAGAAATGTTGCCTGGAAAACTGCACACACAACTAGGTCAGATTTGGATTGGGTCTTTTTTTTCTGAAAAAAGAAATAAATGTTTATCAGCAGTGAGAAAGGCAAAAACCTCTTCATGTCTGGTCACAGAAATCCGGCCAAGTCCTGGAAGACAGTTAGATCCCTCTCAGAACCTAGTATTCAGACATTACAAACTGATATTTTCAGCTTCAGGATTCAGCTGTTGTAAATTCTGAAGATGAAATATGTGATTCTTTTAATAGGCGTTTTACCTCTGCATGTGATGTTTTGGATAATAATGGTGAACCTTCTGATCTTGATTGTTGAATCCATAACTGTATAGATAAATTTTCCAAATAGGAAATGCTCATGGACGCACTTCTGGCTCCATCAGCTCCAATTCACTTTCTATTGTAAACCTGCGTGCCTCTCTCTGTAACAGCTGCAGACTTGTCATTTTGGTCTTAAGATTGACAGCGTTGCTAAGCATCTGCCCCTGCTAAAACAGCAGTGCAGCCGGGAAGGGACGTTACCTTGAACAGCCTTGCTCTGGATTGGTCTTTGGTTGCTATGATATTCGCAGTCAAAATTGCAAATATGGAACTCTACTCCAGATCCACCGCTATAGCTGCTAGCCTCGATGAGCTTCATTTGACTGAAGCTGAACCCTGTGGGTGACGTCACACTCACTTAGTCCACTTCGTTATAGAGTGTGGTTGAATCTGAACCTCGGGCAGATAACAACCATATTTAGTACAACCTTTATAACATATTTTTAATTTATCAATTCAAATGGCATTTATACCAGAATTTTGGAAAACGGCACATTTTGCTTTTACATAAGAACCTCTTGAACCTGCTCTAAACGGTACAGAGCGGCCTGCTCTCGAACCTTCTCTTGTCCGGTTTGAATTTCTTTTCACAAACGTTGGATGCTTCTATATAAATAGTTTCAGCTTGTTTAAGAGGAATTTTGCTTGTCAAAGTCGAACTTGTAATGCAGTCATTTAGATGAAGTAAAATCATTGAATTTAAACACATAGATTGCAGAGTTTGTTGTTAGATTATTTCTTATATGATGAAAATTTGATTAATTATATTTGATTTTATTCACTGTTTTTTGTGTTGTTTAAACAGCTGTGGGTTCAATGCAACTCCCAGATACTTGAATTCTTGGACTACTTTCAAGCATGAATACATTTGGGTCTGTATCCATGCCAGGCTTTTTTGAAAAAAACAAACCAAACATACTAACTGAGAGACATTGAGACATTTGCTGCCTTTGACATGGCAACTGACAGGTCCTGTGCAGCTTGCTGTTTGTTTTTACAGTGAACATACAGTACAGCATTGTCAGCATATATCTGATAGATTACATTAGACGGGTTCATTGGACTCTCCCTGTATAAATAAAGGTAAATAAAATTAATAAATATAACAAAAACAAGGCCTTTAAAATTGCCTCTATGCAGAACCTCCACCAAAAATGTTCACACTATACCTTTAAATGAGTCCTAGTAATTTCCTTTTAGATATTTCCATGACAATACCACCACATAACCTTTGTCCAGATGTCGACTCCAAATGAAGTCCTGCTTCAGATCCTTGAGGACCTGGGGTCTCAAGATTTCCAGGTCTTTAAGTGGCTTTTGGAGCAGAGAGGGGTCCTGGAAGGCCTGCCCTGGGTCCCAGTGAGCCGCCTGGAGACCGCAGACCGACTTCAGACTGTGGAACAAATCATGAAAGTCTATGGAGTCTTGTGCATCGAGGTCACCAATAAAATCCTCACCAAAATGAACAAAAACCAACTGGCACTGGAGCTGTCACAGTTCTCCTACTGTCCTGAAGGTTAGTTTTGGTTTAGGCCTGTTTTAGTCCTTATTTAGTCCTCATTCAGTTCTGCTTTAGACTCAGCATTTTGTTTGCAGAAATCGCAGCCCAGTACCAGAGCAGATGTCAGGCCAAACTCCGGGAGAAGTTTGAAAAAATCTCTGAAAAATTCTCCTCAACTGGAAGCGCCAAACTGTTGTCCGAGGTGTACACAGAGCTCTACCTCAGCCCAGCGGAGCCTGAGATTCAACATGAGTTTCAGCAGATCCAGACCCAGTCTAAGCCTGAGCACAACCTCCTCTGCACAGACCTGTTTAGAGGCCAGAGTCCAGCGGGGAGCACCATCAGGACGGTGCTGACAAAAGGCGTGGCTGGTGTGGGGAAAACAGTGCTGACTCAGAAGTTCACTCTGGACTGGGCTGAAGGCAGGGCCAACCAGGACCTCCAGCTGCTGTTCCCATTCACTTTCAGAGAGCTCAATGTGCTCAGAGACACACAGTTCAGCCTGGTGGGACTGCTGCACCACTTCTTCAGTCCATCCAAAGGTCTCTGCAGCTTCCAACAACTCCAGGTGCTCTTCATATTTGATGGTCTGGACGAGTGCAGACTTCCTCTGAACTTCAGTCAAACCCGGGTTCTGACTGACCCCACAGAGTCCACCTCACTGCACGTGTTGTTGATAAACCTCATCAGAGGGACCCTGCTTCCCTCGGCTCACCTGTGGATAACCACACGCCCCGCCACGGCCAGTCAGATCCCTGCTGAGTGCGTCTCCATGGTGACAGAGGTGCGAGGGTTCACTGACCTGCAGAAGGAGCAGTACTTCAGGAAGAGGTTCAAAGACCAGGCTACAGCTATCATCTCCCACATCAAGAGCATCCGCAGCCTCTACATCATGTGCCACATCCCGATCTTCTGCTGGATCCTCTCCACAGTTTTACAGAAGCTTCTGGACCAAAGAGAAGAACCAGAGCTGCCCCAGACTCTCACAAACCTCTACATCCACTTCTTGGTGGTGCAGCTTAAACAAAAGAATATCAAATATGATGGCAAACTGGTGACAGCTTCTGCCTGGTCTCCTGAAAACTGTGAGATGGTGCAGTCTCTGGGAAAATTGGCATTTGAGCAACTGCAGAAAGGAAACCTGATCTTCTATGAGAGTGACCTGAGTGAATGTGGACTGGATGCTGCAGAGGCCTCAGTGTACTCTGGAGTGGTGACAGACCTCTTCAGAGATGAAAGTGGCCTCTATGAAGACCAGGTCTACTGCTTCATCCATCTGAGTGTGCAGGAGTTTCTTGCTGCTCTTCATGTTCATCACACCTTCTTCAGTTTTGGGAAGAATCTGCTGCATGATAAACAGCCTCGTGGGTTCAGTGCCATGTTCAAACCCTCAGGCCTGTACCGCTCTGCTGTGGATCTGGCCTTACAGAGTCCAACCGGACACCTGGACTTGTTCCTGCGCTTCCTCCTGGGGCTGTCTCTGGAGGAGAACCAGGGGCTGCTGGGGGGGTTTGGGTCCAAAGGGCTGAGACGAGCTGAAAGTCATGAGGACACAGTGGAGCTCTTAAGGAGGAGGATCAAGAGGTGTGGATCTGCAGACAGGAGCCTGAACCTGCTTCACTGTCTGAATGAGCTGAAAGACAACAGTCTTGTGCAGCAGATACAGGAGGTCATGAGAAGAGGACATATCTGTGATAGAATCATGTCTGCTGCTGATTGGTCGGCCCTGTCCTTCCTCTTACTGTCCTCAGACTCAGATCTAGAGGAGTTTGACCTGAGGAAATACTGTGCCTCAGAGAGAGCGCTCCTGGGTCTGCTGCCGGTGGTCAGAGCCTCCACCAAAGTCCTGTGAGTCTACACTGTATTTAAACTCTTGTGTGGTGGTTCTAGTCTCTAATGTCCCTCTCTCTCCTCAGTCTGATTGGCTGTGGCCTGTCCCCTCACAGCTGCGGTCCTCTGGCCTCAGCCCTCAGTTCCTCCAGTCTCACACACTTGGATCTCAGTAACAATGACCTCCAGAACTCAGGAGTGGAGCTGCTGTGTTCTGGGCTAAAGAGCGTCCCCTGCAGACTGGAGACTCTCAGGTCAGTTTGAGATATAGGACTTGTTTGTGAATGATATCCTCCCTTGCTCGTGCGTCTCTTTTCAGGCTGTGTGGCTGTGGACTGTCAGTGCGCAGCTGTGAGTGTCTGTCTTCTGTTGTCTCTTCGAATTCATCTCTGAAGGAGTTGGACCTAAGCAGGAACCTTCTTCAGGACCCAGGGCTGCAGCTGCTCTGTCAGGGACTCAGGGCGCCACACTGCCCCCTGCTGACACTCAGGTCAATCTCTTTTCATTTTTGTCCATTCTGTCTTAAATTTGACAAACTTTTTAGTATTAACTGTCACCTGAGTCATACTTTTCATAATAAGTACAGTTTCTTGCAAAAGTATTCATACCCCTGGAACTTTTTAAGGTATTGTCACATTACAACCAAAAATTTACATTACATACATACATTTTCTTAGCATTTTAAGTGAATGAGTAAGACAAAATTGCGCTCAAGTGTGAAGTGGAAGGAAATATTTTAAGTTTTTTATTTTTAAAGAATTTGGAAATCTTGTAAAAGTCCAGCGTACAAAAGTATTCAGCCCCCTTTTTCTTGAATGCAACCAGTTGCTTTTAGAGGTTGCCTGATGATTTTGGAAAGATTGAATGTTGACCCAAAGACTAAAGAGAGTCCAACTGTGTGTCATCTTGTCTCAGTATAAATGCAGCTGTGCTGTGAAGGCCACAGAAGTTTGTTTCCCAAGTGTTGAACATCTCAAGGAGCACTGTTCAATCCATCATCCAGAAATGGAAAGAGTATGACACAACTGCAAACCTACCCAGACATGGCCGTCCACCAAAACTTACAAAACGAACAAGAAGATACTCATCAGAGGTGCAGCCACGAGGCTGGTTTGATTTTGCTCTGATGAGACCAAAATCTAACTTTTTGGACTAAAAGTTTTCCTCCACACGTAGCGTTTTGCTAACACTGCACATCACTCTGAACACACCATCCCCACAGTCCCCCACACGGTGGTGGCAGCATCATGCTGTGGGGGCTTTTCTTCAGCTGGAACAAGGAAGCTGGTCAGAGTTGATGGGAAGATGGATGGAGCTAAATACAGGGTAATCTTGGAAGAAAACCTGTTGGAGTCTGCAAAAGACTTGAGACTGGGCGGAGGTTCACCTTCCCGCAGGACAATGATCCTAAACATAAAGCCAAAGTGACACTGGAACGGTTTAAAGCAAAACATATGAAAAATGCAGTTCACAAACGGTCTCCATCAAATCTGACAGAGCTTGAACTGTTTTGCCAGGAAGAATGGGCAAAAATTTCAGTCTGTAGGTGTGTAAAGCTGGTAGAGACATAACCTGAAAAACTTGCAGCTGTAATTGCAGCAAAAGGCGGTAACAGAAAGTCTTGACTTAGGCTGAATACTTTTGCACGCTGCACTTTACAGCTTTGTTTTGTTTGTTTTTTTAATCTGTAAATGATATATAATTTTCTTTCTACTTCACACTTATGTACCATTTTTGTGTTACTTATTCACATAAAATGCAAATTTAAAAAATATTTAAATTTGGTTGTGACTTCACAAAATTTGAAAAAGTTCCATCCATCCATTTTCTTCCGCTTATCCGGGGCCGGGTCACAGGGGCAGCAGTCTAAGCAGGGACTCCCAGACTTCCCTCACCCCGGACACATCCTCCAGCTCATCCAGTGGAAGCCCAAGGCGTTCCCAGGCCAGCCGAGAGACATAGTCCCTCCAGCGTGTCCTGGGTCTTCCCCGGGGCCTCCTCCCGGTGGGACATGCCCAGAACACCTCCCTAGGGAGGCGTCCAGGAGGCATCCTGAGCAGATGCCCGAGCCACCTCAACTGGTTCCTCTCAACGTGTAGGAGCAGTGGCTCTACTCCGAGCTCCTCCCGTGTGACCGAGCTCCTCACCCTATCCCTAAGGGTGCGCCCGGCCACCCTACAGAGGAAGCCCATTTCAGCCACTTGTATCCGCGACCTTGTCCTTTCAGTCATTACCCAAAGCTCATGACCATAGGTGAGGGTAGGAACGTAGATTGCCCAGTAAATCGAGAGCTTTGCCTTTGGACTCAGCTCCTTCTTTACCACAACGGACCGATACAGGGACCGCATCACTGCAGACCCTGCACCGATCCGCCTGTCAATCTCACGCTCCATTCTTCCCTCACTCGTGAACAAGACCACGAGATACTTGAACTCCTCCACTTGAGGCAGAGACTCACCACCCACCCGGAGAGGGCAAACCACCTTTTTCCGGTCAAGAACCATGGCCTCGGATTTGGAGGAGCTGATTCTCATCCCAGCCACCTCACACTCGGCTGCAAACCGCCCCAGTGCCTGCTGCAGGTCCTGGCTCGAAGAAGCCATCAGGACAACATCATCTGCAAACAGCAGAGATGAAATCCTGTGGTTCCCAAACCAGACCCCCTCCGGCTCCTGGCTGCGCCTAGAAATTCTGTCCATAAATATAATGAACAGAACCAGTGACAAAGGGCAGCCCTGGCGAAGTCCAACATGCACCGGGAACAGGTCTGACTTACTGCCAGCAATGCAAACACAGCTCCTGCTCTGGTCATACAGGGACCGGACAGCCCTTAGCAAAGAGCCCCGGACCCCATACTCCCAGAGCACCCCCCAAAGGACACCACGAGGGACACGGTCGAATGCCTTCTCCAGATCCACAAAACACATGTGGATTGGTTGGGCAAACTCCCATGAACCCTCGAGGACCCGATGGAGAGTATAGAGCTGGTCCAGTGTTCCGCGACCAGGACGAAATCCACACTGCTCCTCCGGAATCCGAGGTTCGATTATCGGTCGGATTCTCCTCTCCAGTACCCTGGAATAGACCTTACCGGGAAGGCTGAGGAGTGTGATTCCCCTGTAATTGGAACACACCGTCAGCCAAGACAGCCCAACAACATCCAGAGACTTGAGGTACTCAGGACGGATCTCGTCCACCCCCGGAGCCTTGCCACCGAGGAGCTTGCCAACCACCTCAGTGACTTCAGCCAGGGTGATGGACGAGTCCGCCTCCGTGTCCCTAGTTTCTGCTTCCTCCTCGGAAGACGTGACAGTGGGATTGAGGAGATCCTCAAAGTATTCCTTCCACTGCCCGACAACATCCCCAGTCGAGGTCAGCAGCTCTCCACCCGCACTGTAAACAGTGTTGGTGAAGCACTGCTTCTCCCTCCTGAGGCGTCGGACGCGTCGGATTTTGCCAGAATCTCTTTGAGGCCGTCCAATAGTCCTCCTCCATGGCCTCCCCGAACTCCTCCCAACCCCGAGTTTTTGCCTCTGTGACTGCCCAAGCTTGGCCCGCCGATACTCATCAGCTGCCTCAGGAGTCCCACGAGCGAACAAGGCTCGATAGGACTCCTTCTTCAGCCTGACGGCATCCCTTACTTCCGGTGTCCACCACCGGGTTCGGGGATTAATAATAATACATTTTATTTGTATTGCACTTTACATTTCAAAGAAATCTCAGAGTGCTACAGACAGAAGAAACATATTACCTTTTCTGATTTATAATGTTTTTATAAGCATATAAAAAGACATTACAATTGACATTTGCAAACATTAAATAATTAATATTATTATGGATTTCCGCCGCGACAAGCACCGCAGACGTTACGACCACAACTACGAGCAGCCGCATCGACAATAGAGGTGGAGACCATGGCCCACTCAGACTCCATGTCCCCAGCCTCCCCCGGGATCAGGGAGAAGCTCTCCCAGAGGTGTGAGTTGAAGACCCTTCTGACAGAAGTCTCCACAAGCCGTTCCCAGCAGACCCTCACGATGCGCTTGGGCTTGCCAGGTTCTTCCGGCTTCCTCCTCCGCCAGTGGATCCACCAGGTGGTGATCAGTTGACAGCTCAGCCCCTCTCTTCACCTGAATGTCCAAGACACGCAGCCGGAGATCAGATGACACGACAACAAAGTCGATCATTGACGTCTTACCTAGAGTGTCTTGGTACCACGTGCACCGATGGACACCCTTGTGCTCGAACATGGTGTTTGTTATGGACAAACTGTGACTAGCACAGAAGTCCAATAACAAAACACCACTCGGGTTCAGATCGGGGAGGCCATTCCTCCCAATCACTCCCCTCCAAGTGTCACTGTCCTTACCCACATGGGCATTGAAGTCCCCCAGGAGAACAACGGAGTCCCCGGTTGGTGCACTGTCTAGTACCCCTCCCAGGGACTCCAAGAAGGCCGGGTACTCCGCACTGCTGTTTGGCCCATAGGCCGACACAACAGTGCGAGACCTGTCCCCGACCCGAAGGCGCAGGAACGCGACCCTCTCTTTCACCGGGGTGAACTCCAACACGTGGCGGCTGAGCTGTGGGGCTATAAGCCCACACCAGCTCGCTGCCGCTCCCCGCGGGCAATGCCAGAGAAATGGAGAGTCCAACCCCTCTCAAGGAGTTGGGTTCCAGAGCCCAAGCTGTGCGTGGAGGTGAGGCCGACTATATCTAGCCGGTAACGCTCAACCTCCCGCACAAGCTCAGGCTCCTTCCCCCCCAGCGAGGTGACATTCCATGTCCCCAGAGCTAGTCTCCATGTCTGGAGATCCGGTCGTCGAGGTCCCCGCCTTCGACTGCCGCCCAGATCTCTCTGCACCCGCCCCTCATGGCTCCTCCCACAGGTGGTGGGTCCACGTGGGGAAAGGCCCAGCCACCAGGCGCTCGCTGCCGAGCACCCACCCCAGGCCTGGCTCCAGGGTGGGGCCCCAGTAACGCCAGTCCGGGCGACGTAACTGGCCTTGCTGTCTCTCTCCTCATGTAGGGCTTCTGAACCGCTCTTAGTCAGACCCATCTCCCAGGACCTGTTTGCCATGGGTGACCCTACCAGGGGCATGAAGCCCCCGACAACATAGCTCCCAGGATCATTCGGGTGCTCAAAGCCCTCCACCATATTAAGGTGGCAGTTCGGGGAGGGGCGAAAAAGTTCCTGGGGTCTGAATACTTTGCCAGCCACTGTATGAGTCAGGTGAAGGCTGTAATACAACCTGCAGTGATGATTTCTTAAGTCCTTTTTTGAAATCACATAAAACATAAATCATACCAACATAAATTACATGAGTACGACAGAGTATAATGGTCACTTAAATTAAAAAAAATTATGCGGGTGCTACGAGGAAAAAAAGTTATAATATTACGAGAAAAAAAGTCGTAATATTTCGAGAATAAAGTCGTATTTTTATGAGAGTATAGGCTGCTGTGTGTGAATGAGTGACCAGCGTGTTGTGTGTTATGGAGAATTTGGAGCATTTTGTTCAGTAACCACACTATCATCAGTATAAGTACTTTGAAGGGACAATGCCAGCATTTGAGTTTGTTTAGTCGGAGGAACCAGACAGATTTGGAAGAAATTGCTATATCTGAACAAAATGCATTGCAGTGCATTTTGAAATTCTTCATAATGCACTGGTCACTCATTCACGCACAGCAGCCTATATTCTCATAAAAATACGACTTTATTCTCATAGAAATACGACTTTATTCTCATAAAAATGCGACTTTATTCTCATAAAAATACAACTTTTTTTTCTCGTAATATTATGACTTTATTCTCATAATATTACGACTTTATTTTTGTAATATTACAACTTTTTTTTCTCATAATACTACGATTTTTTTTCTCGTAGCGCCCGCATTTAAGTGACCCTTATACTCCATCGTACATGAGAGTCAGTATTCTGGTGCATTTTAGATCTATTATTAGCAGTTCATTTTACTGCGAGAGCCCCCCACAGCCCCTGAGTTTCTCTGCCCCGTCCCCTGCTTCTTGCCCTGCCCCCTGCTTCGCCCTTGCTCCAGCGCTCACAGCCTTTGCACTTGAGACTACAGAAAACACTATTGTCAGGATGTTGCTCAGTTTGGCTGGACGACCAGCTCTAGGAAGGGTTCTGGTCGTCTCAATCGTCTTCCATTTAAGGATTACGGAGGCCACTGTGATTTTAGGAACCTTAAGTGCAGCAGATTTTTTTTGTTTTTTTTTTTTTGTTAAATTGGCCAGAGCTGTGCCTTGCCACTATTCTGTCTGAGCTCTTCAGGTAGTTCCTTTGAACTCATGATTCTCATTTGCTCTGACCTGCACTGTGAGCTGTAAGGTCTTATATAGACAGGTGTGTGGCCTTCATAATAAGTCCATTCAGTATAATCACACAGCTTTGTTATATTGCAGCTATTTGCTAAAATCCAACTAATAGTGAAAAATTGAATACTTTCCATACCCATTGTATCTGAAGGGAGGAGCTAGCTATACTGAAACTGGAAACACCTTTTATTTACAGTTTCTGTTTGTGGTCGGTCTATTGAGCTACACTAAGTGTGCACTGTGCCTGAATCATAATTAGCATATTCATACAACTCTTAACGGGTGCTTGGTGTGTAAGCACATATTAATAGTTGTATGAATATCCTAATATATCCTAACCTACAAACAGAAACTGTAAACAACAGCTGTTTCCAGTTTCAGTGTAGTTAGCTTCTCCCTTTACACTGATATAAAGCCTCTACCAGCAATTTGACCAGAACTGAAGAAGCAGCTTGGATGAGCAGCCAAATGCCTTCACTCCTACAAGTTTTTGTCCAGTTGACAGATTTAACTTTTGCCTTTTACTATGGATCAGACATGGATGACTGAGGGATTACGCAGACATAAACTCTGGTCTATGTGTTGGGGGCTGACTCCGCCCCCTTCTCTCTTACCTGTGCTTCAGGCTGAGATGCTGTGGCCTGGCTCAGGGACACTTTCTGAGTGGAGTCCTCAGATCTGGGACTAGCCGCCTAAAAGAACTGTACCTCCAGCACAACCCCCTCAGAGACACAGGTGCTAGACCACTGATCCAGTGTCTGCCCCACTGCAGCCTGCACACACTCAGGTAAACTCTACATGTCCACACACACACACATGTGCAGGTGAAGTGTCTCTGTCCACATACACACACACATGTACAGGTGAAGTGTCTCTGTCCACACACACATGTACAGGTGAAGCTTCTCTGTTCCTCCACACATACATGTACAGGTGAAATGTCTCTACACACACACACACACACACGCACACGCACACGCACACACACACTTGCAGGTGAAGTGTCTCTTGTCTCTTTCAGTCTGGGCAGCTGTAGTTTGTCATGGGACTGCTGGGGGGCGCTGTCCTCTGCCCTTGGATCTGTTGTTCTTAAAGTCCTGGATGTGAGCAATAACAGACTGAAGGACGAAGGCCTGAGGAGGATCTGTGCTGGTCTGGGTTTGGTCTCTTGTCTGGACTCTTGTCTGGACTCTGGTCTGGAGACTCTTAGGTGAAGAGGAGGTTGTGAGTGAGATTCCCAGTGCTTCAACAGTTTTCTGAAGTTTTATATATTGTTTTTTTCAGTCTGATTGGCTGTGGCCTGTCCCCTCACAGCTGTGGTCCTCTGGCCTCAGTCCTCAGCTCCTCCAGTCTCACACACCTAGATCTCAGTCACAACGACCTCCAGGACTCAGGAGTGGAGCTGCTGTGTGCGGGACTGAAGAGCGCCCCCTGCAGACTGGAGACTCTCAGGTCAGGACATTTAAATTAGGAGTTCAAAATGAAAAACAAAAGACAAATGTTTTATCATAAAACCACTGGTCACTGGCACAAGGCTCTGACTGAACATAATCCCTTTGAGTGCCAGTGTTGTTTTTATGTTCACCACCAGCCAAAAGTTTGGACACAGCCTCTCATTCAATGTTGTTTTATGTTTATTACTTTGTAAATTTTATCAATACAATGGTCCCTGGTTTATTGCAGGGGTTACGTTCTAAAAATAACCCGCAATGGGTGAAATCGGCGAAGTAGTCAGGTTTATTTTTTACAATTATTGTATATGTTTTAAGGCTGTAAATCCCCTCACCACACATTTTATACACTTTTCTCAGACAGGCATTAACGTTTTGTTACATTTCTCTCGTTTAATTAATTAATAGTGACTCAACAGTTCCTCTGACTGTCCTGGCGCCGCTCCACTGTAGTGTCGATCAAACATTTATGTAAATTTGTCTGAACACATTCTGTACTGTACAGGAGACACAGCACAGAGGAGACTGATGGACAGTCCCTTAGCCAATCAGGAAGTGGAACACAATGCAAGTTGATACACTGTTAAAAAAAAAAGCATGCATTTCACACAAAAAATACGCGAAACAGCGAGACTGCAAAAGGTGAACCGCGATATAAGGAGGGACCACTGTATACAGAAGACCTCAAATATATGAAGTAAGAGAGATGGAATTATGTGGCAAGGAGAAAAAAATTTAACAACTCAAATACATATTTTTAAAATACTTTAAATTCAAAATGGCTTTCACTTCACAGCTGTGCCACGTCAGGGTCAAGAAATGCCAAGAGAGCAAACAAGGGTTCAAAGCAAAGGGTGAAGGCTATTAAAAAAAAAAAATCTTAAACAAGTTTTGAGTTATTTTATTTATTCATTTATTTATTTATTTATTTGATTGGGACAATACATGTTACTGAACAGACATGATTTAACATGAATCATGGCTAATTTCCATCCACTATCCCAAGGGCTGGGGTCACAAAAGGGTCAAATTAAAAATTGCACAGTACACTCATTGCGCATTTCCCATAGTTACACATTCCACACATTATACTATATATATATATATATATATATATATATATATATATATATATATATATATATATATATATATATATATATATATATATATATATTCATTCATAGTTTTGATGCTTTCAGTTAGAATCTATAACATTAATAATTATGAAAATAAAGAAAACTGATGAAAAAATGTGTCCAAACTTTAGACTGCTAGTATGTTTCTTGCACTGGACAGGACACTCTTGCCAGAGCAGCCAGTCCCTTCCACGTCCTGTTTGAATCCAGAAGTGTCTGAAATTACACCACAGAGTGTGACAGACTATTTTCATCACTACTTGATCAAAATACAACCAAATTCAATGAAATACTGTCTGCCTGATTTATAAAATGTTACATGGCCTGGCCCCTCCTCCTCTCAGTGACTTCAGTATCAGCACCAACACGAGGCGGGTCTCTGCTTCTTTTACTGCTGCTATGTTCACTCTGCCTCTGAAACTGCTTCTGCTGCTGCCAGTGTTTCACTGTCCTGCTCTGTCTGGACTTTTAACATTTGTTTCTCTGTCTGGAGGGTTAGGAGTTAGGACTGCCTGCTTTGCTACTGCTGCACAAATTTACCTACATTTTAATTTGAAATGTTTATTTTCCTGTGATCCCTCTTTCCAGAGGCCTCCTGTGCATCTGGTAAATTCCTACAGATGGAAACTAGCATCTTGGCTATCTTTGGCATGTTATTCAGTAGTACTGTTGGTCAATATGCACTGTCCTTGTGATAATTAAATAAATAAAAAACAAACCTCTCCTATCACAGCCGCTAATTTCTATCAAGTATTGCTCAAATGCTGACAACATCTCTCCAAAATTCTTGTAACACTAACAAAATCTATCACTTCTTTTACCTGAGATAAATAAGAGATGTTTCTGTTGATTCTGCAGAAACCTGCTGTTTCTCAGTCCTCTGGGTTATTTTTTCCCCTTTTTACGTAAACCACCTTGTTTGTTTTGGTACAAGTATTGCATGTATCTCTCTGATTGGTTAATCAGGGAGTCAGGACACGGCTACAGATCGACTCCCCTTTGTAAAGTTTTGTCAAAGTCTGGACAGGCAAAGGACCCTTCATTTTTGTATCATTTTTCCAGAGAATTGTTCAGACCTACTCTCCAGCAGGTCAAAGAACAACCGGGAGACATTCAAGGCCATCTGGTAATTTAGCGTCACAGTTGACCTAATAAAGCTGGAAATAGAATAGTGACAATTCATTCATTTTAAACAATCATTTTTTGTTAGGAAAATCCTTTCTCACAAGTTATTTATTCTTCGCAGCAACTGAATACACCAGAGTTCAGGTAATTTTGGCTGAAGCAATGGTGGAACTATAGTTTGTGTGATCGCTACTGGTGTAACAGGAGTACACCGATTTCTGATATTTACCTGGGTGTTTCTTGCCCCTTGCAGTTGAATACCTCTCCCAGAGCGATTGGACTACATGCAACAGTGCTCCAAGTACTATCTGTGATATCCAGTTGTGTTATTGTGATTTGAGGAATTTGACCCACCCAGTTTTTCACACGATAAAATGCCTGTAAACACAGAGTTTACAGGCATTTTATCGTGTGAAAAACAGAGTAGGCCTGTTATTTGTTTTTTCTGTCGTGCATGTAAGCGTGGTGACTGGGAGATGGGTTAACCACTCTGCCACTGTAACCCGTTGTTTCCTCAGATTCGCTGGCTGTAGAATGTCACAGAGGAGCTGTGGACTTCTGTGTTCGACCCTCGCTTTGGACTTTGTGAGGGACTTGGATCTCAGTCACAATGACCTCCAGGACTCTGGTCTACAGGTTCTAGTCTCTGGTCTGGAGAGGCCTCACTCTGCTCTGGACAAACTTAGGTCAGAACATTGTTATAAAGAACTTTTTTTACCTTAATTCTTTGGAATATAACAGTAATATAACACCAAAGGTTTTCACTGCTTTTTAAATGGAAGAAGTAGCATTTCTTTGATTGTTAGCACATCCACAATATTGCAATAAATATCGCACCATGAAGTGAGTATTGTGACAATATTGTGCCGTGAGATTTGCATATCATTAAAGCTGCTGTGTGCTTATGGCAAGAGACTGAACGAGTGCTTTTTGTTAATATAAGCTGTCTTTTCTATGCAGACTGTCCTTCTGTGGCCTGTCCCCTCACAGCTGTGGTCCTCTGGCCTCAGTCCTCAGCTCCTCCAGTCTCACACACCTGGATCTCAGTAACAATGACCTCCAGGACTCAGGAGTGAAGCTGCTGTGTTTTGGACTGAAGAGTGCCCTCTGCAGACTGGAGACTCTCAGGTGATAATAACCCCTCCCTCTTGAGTCTCTTGGCACATCGTAGCTTATTCCTCTGGCTTCCTGTGTCCCCAGTCTGTCCGGGTGCCTGGTCTCAGAGGAGGGCTGTGCACATTTGGCCTCGGCTCTAAATGCAAACCCCTCCCACCTGAGAGAACTGGATCTGAGCTACAACCATCCAGGAGACACAGGGGCCCAGCTCCTACAGGCTCTGACCAGGGAGCCCCTCTGCAGGCTACACTCGCTCAGGTACTTAAGTGTGGTTTTCCTGTCTCCTCTCCATGAGGAGGTTGTGGGCTTGACTTATCGATGCACATTACACATTGGTTTAGTCCATTGTTCTGGTGACATGAACGCGGGTGTCACTGCTCTAGATTTGTTGTCATGTTTTGCATGAAAGAGACAGAAAATCTGCGAAAACGTGTTGAACTTTTATTTAGCTAATGCCAATAAAGCCTATTTGTATAATTTAGAAATTCAGGTTTCTTATTCTGTTCCGTTACTTTATGTAAAACGTGTCACATTTTCACAGTAATATCCAAACATGGCGAAAAGGAGAGTGGATATTAGGTCATATTTTTGTGCACCAAAACGCAAAGTTACTAAGCTCCATGGTTTGCCGAATATTGTCACGGTTTGACACAGGACCCAAAAGCAGAACGCAGAAAGGCAGTCAAAAAAAGCCCACAGAGGGTTGAACAGGTTTCAATTGAGAGACATAGAAACTTGGATGTATTATCATAGAAGGTGGTAACTTAAGTCTTACAGCTGCAGGTTAAATAATCTTGTCAATTGTCCCTGGTTGAAAACCTTCTGACCTGCTTGGTATGTAGGTGAAGGAGCCCTATGTCTGTCAGCAATTTCCTGATTATGCTCAGCAAAACACAGTAGGGGGCACATTTCCAGATGCCTCCAAGTGCTGGTTGGCTGTTTCCCACTGTCCATTGGTCTGTGGATGAAAACCTGATGAGAGGTTCACCTTAGCTCCGAGGGCTCGACAGAAGCTCCTCCAAACTTGTGAGACAAATTGGGGCCCTCAATCAGAGATTATATCCAGTGGGGTGCCATGGAGTCTGAAAACATGTTAGACCAAACATTCGGCTGTCTCGTGAGTAGATGGTAACTTTGCTAGGACCACAAAATGTACTGATTGTAATCTTAACCATCATCAAGAGTTTTTTAAAGTGCTACCCTGGCAGACAAAATCAATGGCGATATGGGACCATGGTTGACTGGGAACAGGAAAGGGGTGTAGCAGTCCTGACGGCCGCTTGTCCAAATCTCCCTGGTATCCCTCTACATAGTGGGCCACAGATTGAGGAACATACAGTCAGGGGGTCTGTTACCTGAATCTGGCTCAGTTTCTTGTGCTGTTTTAAACTTGGAGTTGACCTCTCAGGATATGGATGTGACCACACAGGAAGTAGGATGATGTCAACTTGTTCAGGCAAGTCTATGGAGGAGAACTGATGAGAGCACATCTAGTTTGACACTTCTTGACCCTAGTCTGTAAGTTAAGGTAAAATTAAAGCGCCCAAATAACAGTGAGCCTGGCAAGAATTTAGCCATTTTGCTGACTGTATGTATGAAAGGTTTTTATGCTCTGTCCACACTACCAATGGGTGTTCTGAGCCCTCTACATAGTGTCTTCATTCTTCAAGGGACAATTTTATAGCAAGGAGTTCATGATCTTCAGTTGTGTAATTGCTCTCGGCAGGGGTTAAGTGTTGAGGAAAGTATGCATAGGGATGCAACTGTGCCCAGATTATGACCGTCTGCTGGCACAGAAGACAAGTCAGGAGGCACAGGGGTGGAGGCTCCAGCTCAGTGCAGAGCAGGTTCAAACAGGTTGAATGGCAAAAAAATGCTCCAACTTAAACATTTTATGTTAGTCCAATCAAAGTGTGGATTGTGAACCTTTAACCATGGATATCCAAGTATTACTGGGGTGTGTGGAATTGAAATTAGATTAAATTATATCTGCTCCTGATGATTTTCAGAAATCAACAGTTTTAAAGGTTCAGCCCGGTGAGTTACCTTGGCAATTATTCCCCCGTCTAAGGCATTAGCAACTAATGGCGTGTCTAAGAGTGTGCTCTTGAAGCCAGCCTGAAAAGCTAGTTGTGGATCTAGAAAATTCTCTTTAGGTTGTGATGGCCATATGACAAAGAAGTGGCCAGCCTGACTGCAATAAATGCACTCCTCAGCTTTAATTCTTGGCAGGCACTCAGTGGGTGTCAATTTGGCCCAACCCAGTTGCATAGGTTCCATTTCTTGACCAGCTGGGCAGGTGTTACTGAGGCAGGTGTGTGTATAGACCAGGGGTCGGCAACCCGTGGCTCCGGAGCCGCATGCGGCTCTTTCATCCTTATACTGTGGCTCTGCGTGGCTTGGGAAAATAAATTTCAAGTATTTAATTGAAGTGTATTTTATTTGTGTTAGTTCTTTTTTATTGTAGTTTAAATTGGAAGATTATTGTGATCTTGAAATATTAAAATACAATATATTTTCTTATTTTTTTGTTCATTTTCTTGTTTTTTTTGTTGATCAAAATAAGCGTCACACTCACGGAACAATGTTAAAAACAAACACTGTTCACGCCTCACAGACACAGACATAGCTCACAGCCCTGATTTTCAGACACACTGCACACAGGGGTCAGGAGCAAGAGGATCTTCTCCGATGTAACTGTCGCCCGTCCCTCCTGACGCGCTAATAAGCTTGATGTATAATGAAAATCCTGAGAGGAAATTGCCACAAATCTATTTGATGTAGTGACAAGTATACTATATCTGTGATAGATCTGCTCTTGTCTCCGTGATGACGTATCACGTGTAACACATCATCCGTGATGACGTATCACGTGTAACACATCAGACACGTCACTCAAAAGTAGAGCCGCAAGCGAGTGAAAATGAGCCAAAACAAAAGTCTTTGGGGAGCTTTTTAACAAAGGAGGAAAGGCCAACTGAGGAACCAGAAGAGGAGCCTACGACCTCCAAGAAAAAAAGTTAAATTTAACAGACAACACCAGGAGTCCTAATTAAATATGGGTTTGTCGCTACAGGTGACTCTCACGCGCCAAGTCCGCTCTGCGTAATATGTGGGAAAAGCAAATGAGGTAATGAAACCTTCAAAACTACTTTGGCACATGGAGACTAAGCACCTGGGATTAAAAGATAAGCCTTTAGAGTTTTTTTAAAGAAACTGCGGAGCAGACTAGACATAATCACACTGCAGGTGTCATTGTCTCTCATCACTCCTCGATGGGACCACCTCATCGCAAAGAAACAAGTGCAGGGCTCCCTCTGATGCGGCGGTATGGTGAGTTGTACTTTTTATGCACTTATCTTATTTTTGCCATATTTATCTGCCACGTTTAAAAGGCTTGTCCGTGAAAATAAAACCTACATTATTCCGTTACATTATTATTATAATTATATACAATGTTATCTTCATTTTAGATGTAAAAAAGTATTTGTGGCTCGCAGTGTTTTATTTTCCGTGGAAACTGGGTCCAAATGGCTCTTTGCTTGTTAAAGGTTGCCGATCCCTGGTATAGACATTGGAAATGCAGCAGGAGCACGAGCTGGAGTATTCAGATGAAGTGGTGACAAGGACGATTGTTGAGTGGACCATTCATGGCGCCACTCATGCAGCCAATTATGGAGTTTTATGGCGATGGAAATTAAGGAGTCAAGATTATTCAAATCATCTTTAAGTGCTGGCTCATCCTTTAACTGTTCAGACGGTCCATTCACAAAAACATTTTGCTGAGGCAGAGTGGGATCATGTAGCTCTTCAGCTAGTGTTCTAAATTCTACTGAGTACTCTGCCACACTACATGTCCTCTAATGAGTGGAGAGTAATCTTTTAGAAGCTTCCTTTGCCTGGATTGGGTGATCAAATACTTCCTTGAGTTCTTCCACAAAGGTGTCAGCCCATCGCAAATTAGTGGAATATTTTGCCACATGGCTACTGCCCAATTCTCCCCTTTTGCAATTCCACACACTATCTTGGAGTAGCATATGTTACTGGGTTTTGGCTGAAAACAAGGGAACATTGAAGCAGGAAACCCCCAGCCTTGCCTTTGTTATTGCCATAAGAAGAAAACCAAAGTGAATCTTAAGCGTGTCCACGTGAGCTTCAGCTGTGCGCGCTCTCGTTCATTTAGTTTAGTTTTGAGTAAAAACTAAACAGATATCAGATAGTTACATATTTTCAATAAAGGAATTATAGTCATAATGTGAGAAAAAGCCTAAATCATATTTTTATTTCATAATTGCTTACTAATTTACACATCAAAAAATTGTTGGAGTGAAAATGAGATGTAGTGCTTCTACTTAATCTTTAAATGGTTCTTTTTATTAGTAGTTACTTTTATACGTTATCATGTGTTATGAATGTTAAACAAGCATCTATTGTTCAGCTTGTTTTTAGACTAATAACTGTGGGGGAGAAATCTTGATTATGGGGGCCCTCCAAAATCTTCTCTACAGTATTAATGGAAGATGTGTTTAAAACATCTACCACTTTGATATTTGATTTATTTTTTATTTATTTTTTTTACATTTTTTTTATTCTTCTTATAGTCTTACCTGAAGTTGTCAGAACAATTAAGTGTTTAATTTGTTTCCATATTTTCACATTGTTCAACAGTATTTTGTACAATTGCACACATAAATTAAACTGTTTACTGAATACCTTTTCATTGTTCAAATGGCAAATATTCACTAGTAGGTTAATAATAGCCTCATTATAATAACAGTTATTGAATTTATGGTTAGAAATTAGAAGTATCCTATAACGATACCTATCTATTTATTGTCCCCCCCTTAGACCAAACTGAGAGCTTCAGCCCTGGTTAGAGTCTTGATCTCTGTGAGTGGAGTGTGCTTGTTCTCCCTGTGTCATTGTGGCAGAGTGGTTATCCTGACTATATAATATAGGGCACATCTCCATGTGTTATTGTGGTCAATATCAGGTCAGTACCTTTCTCTATTTATTTTCAGGACTGACCAGAGTGGACCGCAGCGACTTACACCTGGTTTGAGGAAGTGTAAGTGTTGTGCACACTGGTGACCGTCTGCTGAATGTCTGTACTGTCTCTTGGGGCGACAGTAGCTCAGTCATTAGAGTGTTGGTCCCCCAACCCGAAGGTCAGAGGCAAGACACTTCACCCACATTGCGTAGTATGAAAGTGGTGTGTGCGTGAATGATAGGTGGTGGTCGGAGGGGCCGATGGCGCAGATTGGCAGCCTCGCTTCTGTCAGTCTGCCCCAGGGCAGCTGTGGCTACAATAGTAGCTTTACCATCACCAAGTGTGGAAATGAATGAATAATGACTATAGTGTAGCGCTTTGAGAGGCTTTGACAAGCCTGTAAAGCGCATTACAAGTGTAAGAGTCAACACCGGGTCGATACTGGTTCGAAACCAGGTCGATACCGGGTCGAAACCTTGGTGTTAATGTTTCTAGATTTGTTTGTGCCGAGCCCCGACCTGAACTCTATCCACCCAAACCTGAGTGTGTCGGCTGACGGCAGGACAGTGAAGTGTGAGAAGCATGAGCATCCGTATCGTCAGCATCAGGACCGCTTCGAGGAGATACCTCAGGTACTCATCTGTCACACAGGACCGTCCAGGCATAAATATATCTTTAGACTGACATGTCAGTGTGTGCACTCTGTGAGGTTTCATCCTGCAACCTCCTGGCTGGGTGGCGAGGACTTATCAAAATGCTGAGGTGTCCTTCTGAACTCAACATAACTGATTCATGTTTAGCTTTGTGTCCTGTCGCTGCTGGTTTTAGAGCATCTGACTGGTCGATGCTTTCCACAGGTGCTGTTTTCGGAGCCCCTAATTGGTCGATGTTTTTTGGAGCAGGAGTGCCAGGGGCTGGTTACGGTTGCAGTGTCGTACAGAGACATCCAGAGAAAAGGAAAAACACATGAGAGTAAATTTGGGGGAAATCGTTTTTCTTGGGCCCTGTATTACTCCAACAAGTACTATTCTGTGTGGCATGACAATCGGCAGCTGGTGAGGTCCCAGGTCCCAGATCTGGACCAGGACCCTGGAGCCCTGGGGGTGTATGTGGACTCAGACTATGGGGTCCTGTTGTTTTACTTGGTGCTCTCAGACCGACTGCTTCTCCTGCACAGTCTCTCTGATGCCTTCACTGAGCCACTCTTCGCTGGGTATCGCTTCTGGCGCATGTCTCCTGGATCCTCCATCACTCTGCGCTCTGGACAATAATCCAGCTCTGTTTAATAATAATAAAATAATAATAATCAGTAACACTGGATAGGTTCACTGCTGTTGAATGAGCAGAGATAAATTCAGCCATGTAAACGACAAACATGTCAACATTTCGCTTTGTGTTAAAATGGTGCAATACCCTTTACTGTAATGTGTGTGTCTGGCCACCAGAAGATGCACTTCCACTTGAGGGCTCTTATAATAAATGCATTACACATGTTTAGTTCACTTTTTTTGTGTGTGACAGATTCTTGAGAAATGTATGCCACTGCCCTTTTTTGTCCAATTCAAATGTAAATACATGGAATAAAATCTCACTAGATCATTTTTTCAGGTGTGCACAATATTGTGTCATTTTTGTCTCACAAGTTCTTGTTGCATGATCTATACTATATCCATACTCCATCCATCTATACTGAACAGGGAAACATTCAAAAGGGTGAGACTCGGTGTAATGTGTTGCTAACCAGAAAACTGCAGCTGAACTATAATAAACCAGTCGATGGAGTCACACAGATCCAGGTGAGATAGATTTAAAATCTTTTTCCTTGTTTTTATGGATTTGTTTATTATAATTTGATATGATGACTGTGTAGAACATGTTTTAAAAGTTTATTGTAGTCAGCCTTGGTTTACTCCTGTCAGACTAAAGGAACATACAGAATGAACATGACTGTAGTATGAAGCATGTGGATGTCCTAATTGTTCAAGTCCAAGTCACTTTGGACTAGGCCAGTTTGAGTTTGAACAACACTGTAAAATAAGATTAGACTTGAAGTCAAACACATACAAGTCGTAAGTTCTGTCACTTGGACAAGATAAGTCTCAACCTCGAGTCTCAAGTACTACATTTCAGCCTCCACTTGGAACTCCTGACCAGAATCCTGGCTCAGACCTGGAGAAGGCTCCAGCTGTGACACTCTGTGATAATCTACTGAAGCTGCTTGTCTCATGTTTGGGTTTGGCATGTTTCTGCCATGTATTCAGGCTTAAACTGTATATACACACTGTATAACAGAACAGGAGGAGCTGAACATAATAGTGTTAATAATGGTTTGAGTTTATTTTTAGAGTGGGAGTGCCACTTACTGTCAAAGCCCTCTCTTTTTTTCTTGAAGAAAAATGTGGTCAGACAAGTTCTAAGCCGCAGCTTCAGAAGGAGAAAAGGAAACTAAAGAACTTAACTGGGACTGAACGAGGACTCAGCCAGAACTGAACCGAGATCTGGACCCACTGGGGGAGGATGGCAGAGCCCAATTTGCTCCAGAAGCTGGCGAGACACGACGCCTTGATAAAAGGGTAAGAATTAAAAAAAAAAAAAAAAAAAGTATTAACATAAATTAATTGTATTACAAACACAGTTCTCCAGTGAAGGGCGAGTGTTTCAGACAGTAGACTGGCGTGTCCCTCTCTCAGACAGAGCAGGAGCCAATGTTCTGTGTTATGTGAGAAATATCCAAAAAAAACAATTCTCAATTGTGCCTTTAAACTGAAAATATTTTAAAGTCAATATCGGAAGCGCCTGCCAATACAACTAGTAAGACAAGTTTATTTGTATAGCACAATTGGAACACAAAGTAATTCAAAGTGTTTTACACAATGAGAAATTTAAAAATCATAATCATCATCATAAAATGAACACTGGAAGAGCAGAGTGCACTCTGTTGAGTCCATTATTACCCCTAGATTTCCAGTCTGATTTGAAGGTTTTAGAGAGAGAGACCAGAGGTGACTGCTGACACTTTGTTTCTGTGGCCAAAGTCTATGACTTCTTGTCTGAGTTTAGCTGGAGAAAGTTGTTTCACATCCACACACTGATCTGTTGGATGCAGTGGCAGAGTGAATCCACTGGTCCACATTCACCTGCTGCAGTGAGACATAGATCTGAGTGTCATGCAGAGTTGTGGTAGGACACTTTATTGCTGCATATTAACTGGTCTAATGGCAGCATGTAGAGATTGAACAACAGGGGTCCCAGTATTGACCCCTGAGGCACCCCGCAGGTCAATAAAGAACTAGTTCAAGTCCTATTTAGAAGACGGGGAGTAAAGTGCCGTACCAGAGATGCTCACCCAGTCCTCTAGTCTCTGTAAGAGGATGTTTGGATGTTTAGGCGGATGTCATTTGTCACCTTGATAAGAGCAGTCTCACTGCTATGGTGGGGTCTAAAACCTAACTGGAAAATATCAAAGGAGTTGTTAATTTGGAGAATGTTAATAAGCTACTGGTGAACAACTGGTGAAGGACTTTGTCTAAAAACGGTAGATTTGAGATTAGTCGGTAATTGTTCAGTATTGTGGCATCAAGACTGCTTTTCTTTAGGAGAGGATGGATAACAGCAGTTTTCAAAGCTCTTGGGAATGTTCCAGATTGAAGTGATATGTGAACCATGCAGCAAACTGTTAAGCACAGACTTTAGAAATCTACTGGGTAACACATGGAGGCAGCATGTAGATGAACTCAGACTGGTGATGATCTATCCATCCATCTATTTTCTTCCACTTATCCGGGTCGTGGGGACTGCAGTCTAAGCAGGGACTGTCGGACTTCCTGCACCCCAGACATGTTCTCCAGCTCCTCCAGTGGGACCCCAAAGCAATCCCAGGCCAGCCGAGAGACATAGTGCCTCCAGCCTGTCCTGGGTCTTCCCCAGGGCCTCCTCCCAGTGGGATATGTCCGAAACACCTCCCTAGGGAAGCGTCTAGGATGCAACCTGAACAGACATGGAGGAGCAGCGGCTCTACTCCGAGCTCGTCCTATGTGACTGAGCTCCTCACCCTATCTCTAAAGGAGCGCCCAGCCACCCTGCGGATGAAACACATTTTGGCCACTTGTATCCGCGATCTTGTCCTTTAGGTCATTACCCAGAGCTCATGACCATAGGTGAGGGCAGGAACATAGATTGAATCGAGAGCTTTGCCTTTCAGCTCAGCTCCTTTTTACCACAACAGACCGATACAGCGATCGCGTCACTGCAGATTCACTGGTGATGATCTCTGGACAGTTTTTTCAGGTGCTGCACAGGTGTGAACAGTCCTAGTTTCGCTTTAGTCTTGATGAAGTTGTGATTTAAACCTGTTTTATTTTTTTCTTCAGTCGGCCTCAGCGTATGTCTCGCCTCAGGTTTATGAATGAAGACCCGAAGACCTCTTTACACAGATCCAGGTCAGATATAGATTTTAAATCTTTGAAATGAACATGACTGTAGTATGAAGCATGTGGATGGCTGTCCTCATTGTTCAAGTCCAAGTCACTTTGGACTTGTCCAATTTGAGTCTGAACAAGTCTGAGTCATTAAAATAAAAGTAGACTCCAAGTCAAACACACAAGTCATGAGTCCTGTCACTTGGAAAACAAGTCTCTACCTCGAGTCTCAAGTACTACATTGTAACATTGTAAACATTGTAGACAATAACTGTATGCTCATATGAACAGAGGAGGCTGTAAAAAGTTTCTTCCATATATAAAAATGCTATCTTTAGCTCAAAGTTTTGCCAAATTATGAATGTTGCCAGAACCAGTGTTAAGTTTATCACATGAGGCCACCTATGTTTACTTTTTCTATTGTTATGAAGGGAATGGGGGAGGGGTTAAATAAGGCCAAGTCTTATGTAAGTATGTATGTTGTACATTCTCATGTAAAAGAACAAATCAAATCAAATGAGAATCAATGCTGTTAAAGTTAGTTGGAGCTTGGGGTCATAAATGTCAAATCAAGAATCAGCTTTCTATATCGCAATAAATCCTCATTCACCCATTCCGCAAAACACACCCTTGTCAAAATGCCAATTCTCCCTATCTTCGATTACGGTGACATCATCTACAGGTCAGCATCAAAAACTCTCCTCCATAAACTTCAGAATCAGAATCAGAATCAGAATCACTTTTATTGATCCCCGAAGGGAAATTCTCTTAGTTAACAGATGCCACAGGATAGAATTTAAGAATAAGAATAAAAGTCATTTAAATAAGAATAAAATTAGTGCAATAAGAATAAAGTGTCATGCAATAAGAATAAAGTGTCAGTGTTAAACAAAATAAATAGATAATCTCACAAAATCACACACTATTTACATCTATGTACAAAGTGGAATATTGGAGTATTGAAGTGTTTGGTTAGAGAACGGAGTTTAACAGTTTGATGGCGACAGGCAGGAAAGATTTCCTGTGTCTCTCAGTGGAGCAGCGTGGCAGTAACAGTCTGTGGCTGAACGAGCTCTTCAGATTGGCCAGCACCCCGTGGAGGGGGTGGAGGGGAGAGTCCAGAATAGTCCTGACTTTGGTCAACATCCTCCTGTCCGACACAACAGTCAGAGAGTCCAGCTCCTCCCCCACAACATGACCAGCCTTCCTGATGATCTTATTGAGTCTATTAGTGTCCCTCACGCGCAGACTGCTGCCCCAGCAGACCACAGCGTACATGATGGCACTGGCCACCATAGACTCATAGAACATCCTGAGCATCGTCCTGCAGATGTCAAAGGACCTCAGCCTCCTCAGGAAATAGAGGCGGCTCTGGCCCTTCTTATAGACTGCGTCCACGTTTCTGCTCCAGTCCAGTTTATTGTCCAAGTACACTCCCAAGTACTTGTACTCCTCCACCACGTCCACACTGACCCCATGGATGGAGATGGGAGTCACAGCCGCTTTGGTCCTCCTCAGGTCCACCACCAGTTCTTTTGTCTTGGTCACGTTGAGTTGAAGGTGGTTCTTCTCACTCCACGTGACAAAGTTGTCCACAACAGTCCTATACTCCCTCTCGTCACCACCGCTGATGCATCCCACCACTGCAGAGTCATCAGAAAACTTCTGAAGGTGGCAAGTCTCACTGCAGTAGCTGAAGTCCGTGGTGTAGAGAGTGAAGAGGAAGGGAGAGAGGACTGTCCCTTGTGGAGCCCCGGTGTTGCTGACCACTCTGTCTGACACACAGCCCTGTAAGCGTACATACTGTGGTCTTCCAGTGAGATAGTCCACAATCCAGGACACCAGGGAGTCCTCCACCTGCATCACCGCCAGCTTCTCAGCCAGCAGAGCCGGCCTGATGGTGTCAAAGGCACTGGAGAAGTCAAAAAACATGACCCTCACAGTGGCAGCCGGTGTGTCCAGGTGGGGGTAGACTCTGTGGAGTAGGGTCAAGATGGCGTCATCTACTCCGAGATGGGGCTGGTAGGCGAACTGGAGGGGGTCCTGCAGATGTTGGACCCTGGGCCTCAGCTGCTCCAAGACGACAATAAAAAGTAAGAAAAAAGCAAAAAAGTGGTCGGAGCGATCGTAACAGGCAGCACACGACTCGCGCATGCGCACTATTTGTTGACTTGATGTCTTGATGTCATTTATCACTCAGCAATCCGTTTTGTCACAGGTGCCCCTTTCACTACTCATCACTGTCATCTGTACTCACAGGTTGACTGTGAGTCACTTCACTCCTGCAGATTAAATAAATAAATTGGTACAAATTCATCTATAAAACATTAATTGGTAAAACCCCTCATTATCTTCGCTCACTCATCAATATTTCTAATAACACACATAACCTATGTTCCAGTAACATTATCACCATGATCACCCCACGAGTCCGTACATCCTTTGGTCAATCATCATTTCAGTCCGCTGCACCCAACGACTGGAACAATCTACAAAAAACTAAAATTTAGTATTATGATACCAATAGCTTCATTCATCAACTCAATAAAATCTATAGTACGTGACCAATGTACTTGTTTTTAACTCTGTTTTTAAACTCTGTTCACCTATGTGTATATATGTAAATAGTGGAAAATAGTAACTGTCTTAGTGTTGTTGTTTTGTCTTGTCTTTGCCTGTATGGATGTTATTCTGTTGTATGTTGAAATTTCTGCCTCTTGGCCAGGTCGTCGTTGAAAATGAGAATTGGTTCTCAACCGACCTACCTGGTAAAATAAAGGTTAAATAAATAAAGTCTCTTACAGCACAGTTTTACCAGGAGAGCCATGTTGGTGTAGACCAGAGGAGGACAGTGTGGGGGAAGGGTCCTGGTCCTGAATAATAAAAATGCCTTTTCTGTATAAAAAAAAATGAGTCTGCATGCTTTACACTCTAAAAGGGTCATTTTTAAAAGTGTATGTTTGTTTGTTTTAAGCTCTGAGACAGACTCCAGACCTGACCCAGTCCCCGGAGGAACGTCAATCAAGAGTGATTCCTCCATGGAGCCACCCATTTTCTTCAAAAGAGAACCCCCCTCAGCCAATCAGAGGTGAGAACAGACCATAGACATCATTTTAACTATTTAAATTATGTGTCTGTGTTAGTGAATGCAAAAGTCTAACACAGTCTGTTGTCTGTGTATGTGTGATTTGAACTTTTCTTCTACTATGGATTTGTCGTAAGGCTGGTGCAGGTGGGACCAAAAGGTGCAGAACTCAGAGCAAGTTTACAGTGTTTATTTACAGTTTGTGAAATAACAGACAAGTATAGATTAGACTGGCGAGGGGCGAGGAGCCGGGTGCGAGCTAGAGTCCGGGAATGCGTTGCGGAGAGCAGGGACAGGAACAGGGAGTAACCAGAACCGGAGCGGGAGACAGGAACCGGGACAGAGCCAGGGGCAACGGAGGCAGGGAGCGGGAACCAGAGCGGGAAGCGGGGTGCAAGCCGGGGTCCAGGACGAGACAAGGTGGTGGAGACAAAACAGACAATACTGGAGCAGGAGCACGGGGTCGGGAACACAGCCAGATGCAGAGGAGCTGGGACGGTCCAGGGAGCAGGAATGTTTGACACGCGGACGATCTGGCACCGAGTGTCTGGTCCTGGCTCCTCTTATCCACGACAGGTGGTGATGATTGCGCTGATGGGATGCAGGTGCACGCGGGAGGAGCCAGGAACTCCGCCCAGCTCCAGGTTCAGGCAGGTGAGGGAGGGGAAAAGCACACAGGGAAACAACACAGGAGACAGGATTATACCTGTACAACTAAAGGATTACACAGACATTTTTTAATATCATCATACCGTCCTCTAATTATACCGCAATAGACGGTATTATCGCCTGTCAAATTAAGTCAGATCTGTTCAATTTAGACTTCCTTAAATAGCACAAACGTGTTTAATATACATCAAATAATGTTCATTTATGAAGAGCAATATAAATTTAGTTCATTTTAATGCAAAATACATCATTAGTTGACCAATAAGCCTCTCGTCTCTCTCCTCTCCACGCTGTCTGCTCCGGCCCACTGCCACCTCGCTCTGCTCACTCCAAATCCGAACTAAATGTGTGAAACTATGACAGTAAAGAACATTGGAGGTTGTGTTTTCAACTGTCAGCCTCTAATGACAGCAAATAAACACATGCTCATTAAATCAAATACAGAGTGTGGATATACAATTTGTTTGAGTGAAGGAAAACATTCTATTCTGTGTATTTGAGCAGTTTATGACTTGAGTTCACTCACCTGTTTGTCCTGTTCAAGCGACTCACGGATATGAAGAAAATAACATCCAAACAGTACGTCCGAGTATGTTTCCATGACAAGTCCTGGTTTAGTCCAGGTCCAATCATGGTTTATTACTAGAATCACTGCTGTTAAGGTTAGTTGGACCTTGGGGTTATAAAGTCTCTTACAGCACAGTTTTACCAGGAGAGCCATGTTGGTGTAGACCAGAGGAGGAGAGTGTGGAGAAGGGTCCTCGTCCTAAATAATGAAAATGCCTTTTCTGTATAAAAAAAAAAAAAAAGTCAGCATACTTTACACTCATAAAGGGTCATTTTTTAAATTGTATGTTTGTTTGTTTTAAGCTCTGAGACAGACTCCAGACCTGACCCAGTCCCCAGAGGAACGTCAATCAAGAGTGATTCCTCCATGGAGCCACCCATTTTCTTCAAAAGAGAACTCCCCTCAGCCAATCAGAGGTGAGAACAGATCATAGACATCATTTGAACTATTTAAGCCTGAAAGCAGATTATATCATATTATGTTTTTGAGTATTTTGGTTTCATTAATCTCATAGTAAATGTATGAGGTTCTGTCACTCCCTGCTGGCAGCAGTGGGAAGTGTAAAGAGCACATTGTATTTTCAGAATAAATGCCGCTTTTCCACTCAAATCAGACACCATATGTTTTTCTCCAGGGACAAACTTCTCACCTCTGTGGCAGATAGAAGCAACGATTCCACGATGGAAACCATTTCAGAAGAACATTCAGCTTATGATGAGAGGTACAACGATAGTAACATTTAAAATGGAAATCTTGTTTAATTGAACAGATTTAGCAGATTCCAGAGAGATAAAACTGTAGATTTCTTCTCTGCAGTTTGGTAGAGACACGTCCAGAGCTCCAGCTGAGAGGCCCTGACAATGGAACTATTTTTAAGGTGAGAGTTCTGAGCCTCTGATACATGAGACTCGTACAGGTAACACACACATAAACACACACCTCAAGAACAGTGTCACAAACCTGACTTAGATCCAAAGACACAGACAAGAACAGGTCCAGAACTATGAGGGTGAAGCAGAGGCCAAAGATCACTGTCCAAGTCTTTTGACAGAAAGCCACTCTCGCTCACTGGCTCAGTATCAGCACCAAACGGGGTGCGTGCTCTGTACACTTGAGTGGACTGGGAACGTGAGGACTGTCATATGCTCAGTGTAGCGGGAAGTAGCTCAATAATTGAGCTTATGACTAACTCACAATGGGATCATCTCTAATCCAGCACTAAACCCAAACAAAACGAGGTATAACACCACAGACAACTAAGACTGAACCCGGTGGAGGTCAGGATAGCCCACACATCATGACACACAGCTCAGAATCTACATTTGCTCATAAAATCTTTTCATAGTAAAATATTCACATAATTAATGAGGCAGTAGTCGCCGCTTCAGTCCAAGCTACCATAGCCCCGCCCTCCGGAGGAAGTCAGGTCAGGTAGTATGTATTAAAATGCTGAGCCAGTGAGCTAATGCAGGTTTGTGTCAACAGCCTCAGACAGTGATCACCGTTCCTCAGCCTGCCTCAGCCCAGTCTCAAAAACAAGGCTGCAGACAGCTTGTCCATGCTGCCCAGAAGCTCTCACCTGCCCACGGCTTTGCCTCTGTGCAGCACCTTTCACTGGGCACTTCCCACAGGGCTCATTTCTGCCTCCCTGGGTCCCATTGTTGTTACAGGCTCACACTGTGGTGTTATGTAAAAAGGATTTAGCAAAATGAATCAATGCAGCCACTCTCTTTGGATTTTTAATTGTACAATTTGATCTTTAGTTAATTATACAATCGTTTGTGTTTTTATATTTCATGCACAAAAATGGAAAATCAATCATTCCTTTTTAGTTTTTGATATTAAAAATCAACTGAATGAATGATCCACAGATTCGTAACCACACAAAAGGCTAACCAAGCTATACATGAACTGACTTTGATTTGAATCTTGTTACAGAAGTTGGAGGAGCACATTGTAAGCTTTGTGAAAAAGGAGTTGAGTAAGTTACACAAGGTTCTACTGGCAGAAGAACTAGAGTCCTTGGCATTTGAGGACGAAGACGAGGAAGGAATTAAAGAGGCCTTTCTGAAGATTGTCCAGAGCTTCCTAAAGAGTATGGAGCAGGACAAAATGGCTGAGTGTCTGTACAACAGTGAGAAGCTTCAGTTTGAGATCTGTCGTGTCTCTTTATGTCAGTGTGTGATTTTACACGTATTTACTCTTCTGTTGCAGGACAATGTGTTTCCAAATGTCAACATGAACTGAAGGCTGATCTGAAGCAGAAATTTAGCAGAGTGTCTGAGGGTGTGGCTAAAGCAGGAGACTCCACCCCCCTGACTCAGATCTTCACAGAGCTCTACATCACAGAGGGCGGTGCCTTAGAGGTCAACCAGGAACATGAGGTCAGACACATGGAGACCGCATCCAGGACACCAGAGACCACCATCACATGCAAAGATCTCTTTAAAACCCAGCCATATTCAACCGAACCAATCAGATTGGTGCTGACAAAAGGCGTGACCGGCGTGGGGAAAACAGTGCTGACTCAGAAGTTCAGTTTGGACTGGGCTGAAGGCAAATCCAACCAGGACCTCCAGCTGCTGTTACCGTTCACTTTCAGACAGCTCAATGTGCTCAGAGGCACACAGTTCAGCCTGGTGGGACTGCTGCACCACTTCTTCAGTTCATCCAAAGGTCTCTACAGCTTCCATCAGCTCCAGGTGCTCTTCATATTTGACGGTCTGGACGAGTGCAGACTTCCTCTGAACTTCAATCAAACGCGGGTCCTGACTGACCCCACAGAGATCGCCTCACTGGACGTGCTGCTGGTAAACCTCATCAGAGGGACCCTGCTTCCCTCCGCTCACCTGTGGATAACCACACGCCCAGCAACGGCCAGTCAGATCCCTGCTGAGTGCATCTCCATGGTGACAGAGGTGCGAGGGTTCACCGACCTGCAGAAAGAGCAGTACTTCAGGAAGAGGTTCAAAGACCAGGCTACAGCTATCATCTCCTACATCAAGAGCATCCGCAGCCTCTACATCATGTGCCACATCCCGATCTTCTGCTGGATCCTCTCCACAGTTTTACAGAAGCTTCTGGAACAAACAGAGGGACCAGAGCTGCCCCAGACTCTCACACAGATGTATGTCCACTTCCTGGTGGTGCAGGCCAAAGTCCAGAACATCAAGTATCACCAGACATCAGGGGTGGAACTTCACTGGACTCCAGACATCAAGAAGATGGTGCAGTGTCTGGGAAAACTGGCCTTTGAGCAGCTGCAGAAAGGAAACCTGATCTTCTATGAGCGTGACCTGAGCGAGTGTGGGCTGGATGCTGCAGCGGCCTCAGTGTACTCTGGAGTGTTCACACAGGTCTTTAGAGAGGAGGCAGGCCTGTACCAGGACAAGGTCTACTGCTTCATCCATGTAAGTGTGCAGGAGTTTCTGGCTGCTCTTCACGTCCATCACACCTTCTTCAGCTCTGGAGTAAATGTGCTGCTGGAGAGACGGCCGTCTCTGAACATGGGCATAGGGAGAACAAATACTGAAGTTCTCCACTGCTCTGCTGTAGACCAGGCCTTACAGAGTCCAACCCGACACCTGGACCTGTTCCTGCGCTTCCTCCTGGGGCTCTCTCTGGAGGAGAACCAGAGACTGCTGCAGGGTCTGACAACCCACAAAACAAGTTCACAAAACAACCAAAAGACTATTGACTACATCAAAAAGAAGCTGGATGAAGGCTTTTCTCCAGACAGGAGCCTGAACCTGCTCCACTGTCTGAATGAGCTGAATGACCACAGTCTGGTGCAGCAGACACAGGAGGGCATGAGAAAAGGACATCTCTGTGATAGAATCATGTCTCCTGCTGATTGGTCAGCCCTGTCCTTCATTTTACTGTCCTCAGACTCAGATCTAGAGGAGATTGACCTGAGGAAATACTGTGGTACAGAGACAGCGCTCCTGGGTCTGCTGCCGGTGGTCAGAGCCTCCACCAAAGCCCTGTGAGTCTACACTGTATTTAAACTCTTGTGTGGGGGTTCTAGTCTCTAATGTCCCTCTCTCTCCTCGGACTGTATTTAAACTCTTGTGTGGTGGTTCTAGTCTCTAATGTCCCTCTCTCTCCTCAGTCTGATTAGCTGTGGCCTGTCCCCACACAGCTGTGGTCCTCTGGCCTCAGTCCTCAGCTCCTCCAGTCTCACACACTTGGATCTCAGTAACAATGACCTCCAGGACTCAGGAGTGAAGCTGCTGTGTTCTGGACTGAAGAGCACCCCCTGTAGACTGGAGACTCTCAGGTGATAATAACCCCTCCCTCTTGAGTCTCTTGATGTTACACATTGTAGCTTATTCCCCTGGTTTCCTGTGTCCCCAGTCTGTCTGGGTGCCTGGTCTCAGAGGAGGGCTGTGCACATTTGACCTCAGCTCTGAAATCAAACCCCTCCCATCTGAGAGAACTGGATCTGAGCTACAACCATCCAGGAGAGACAGGGGCCCAGCTCCTACAGGCTCTGACCATGGAGCCCCACTGCAGGCTACACTCACTCAGGTATAAACAGATACTAAACAAGCTCATTGATCTTCTTCTCTGCTCTGGAGAACAGTTCTGACCCTGCCTTTCTTTCTTCAGACTACACCCCTTTGGACCGCAGTGGCTAAAACCAGGTTTGAGAAAGTGTAAGTACAATAGTATATTCCTGTCTTATATAAAATATATAATAAATAAAATATAGAGTACTTCAATTAAATAATGATGCATTCCTGCCCACCAGACTCTGTTGGTCTCACGTGGGACATGGACTCTGTCCACCCCAGACTGAGGTTTTCTGACAGGACGACTGCAGTTATGTGTGTGAGCGATAATACGCCATACTCCGAGCACCCCGACAGGTTCAACTGGTTCTATCAGGTGCTGTGTTCAGAGGAGTTGCGCGGGCGTAGCTACTTCCAGGTGCAGTGGAGCGGACATGTCCATGTGGCTGTGACATACAGAGAACTGCAGAGGAAAGGGAAGAGCACTGGAGCTGTTTTAGGAGGAAACAACAAGTCCTGGTGCCTCTTCTGCTCCGATGAAGGCTTCTCCGTTTGGCACAATGATCAGGAGACAGTCCTGCCAAAGAGACCTGAATCTAATACTGTGGGGGTGTATGTGGACTCAGAGGCCGGGGTCCTGTCCTTCTACTGTGTGTCCGACAGACTGACCCTGCTCCACAGCTTCTGCACGGCGTTCACTCAGCCACTAGTCCCTGCTATTGGGTTCAGGTTCACCTCTCTGGGCTCATCCGTGGTTCTGTGGTCCATTGAAAACAAAAAACAGTACCTAACTTGGAACTGAAGAACCAAAAGACAAAAGTGTAGATTTATTATGTGCATAGATGTAATAAATATAATAAAGCTTATGTCTGTGTAGACCCTCAGTCGTCCAGGTCTGATCCATAGCAAACAACTAAGTTAAATCTGTCAACTGGAAAAATCTTGTAGGAGTGAAGAGGACTGTTCTCAGTCCTTCTTTCTCAAACTTCTTATTACAGCAACAACTTTTTGCAATGTTGACCCTGTGTCAAAATCTCGAGTGGGAATTACAGACTGCTGTATCAGTATATCGCCATTGAGTAGTCTTTGGTACTGTAAGGTATTTTCTAGCAGTGCAGCACTACACCAAACTGTTACCTTGATTTACTAATGCTAAGGTAAATAACATGTGCCCACCAGTGGATATGGAATGCATGGGGGATCACCAGGACGCTATGGAGACCAGCATGGGACATTACAAATACTGTGGACAATATACAAAGGCCATATCTTCTTATCTCCCTCTCACTAAGGAATGGGTGACCCCCACTTTGAGAGGGTTTTAAAATTGTCACCTTGTTCGACTTTGCCTAAAGTTTCTTAATGTGTAACACCATGCTGACCACAAGCTGTCAACAAGTTCATGTCAGGGCTCTCCACGTATCCTTTAGGGAGAGTCCGTTGCTTCATTAAACTCATTAAACCCTTCTGACTTTATGTTTGAGTCTCTTTGTCCTCTTTGACGCTTACACACCAGAAACGAACATTGTTACAGTACAGATTGCATTTATATTAAGTGTATTTTTATAAACAGAAACGGTTTAACCATAGATTAAACATATAAATGATCATTGCTAACGGCTGCATTCCTAACAGGAAGTGCTCATGGGCACGCGTCTGGCTCCATCCACTCTTGCTCCAATTCACTTTACATTGAAAAAATTGGATCAGAATTCACCCCTGTAACTGCTAGCCTCAATGAGCTTCATTTCACCCACTTAGTCCACTTCTTTACACAGACTATGGGTTTAAGAATGAAATACTGTTGTAGGAATCTGTTCCTTTCAAAACAGTGGCTGCAGTTACATGCACACTCAAAATCTTATCAGATGAGTTTTATAAGTCTACAAATATGACACATGAACAACAAAGACAGTTCAGATTTTGCATTTTTCGTTTAAATTATCTTTGGCCCATGACATATGATGGTATTGTGAGCTATGTATTGTGTATCGATTCCCAGACATAATTGCGGAGGGCAGTAAATCGTCTATCAAGGCCCCATGTGGAACTGTACCTGCACAATGAGAACTACGACAGCACTAAATGAATGGAAGATAGTTGAACCAAAGTTACAACTATCTTCCACCATAACTGGTGTAGACGTAAGGAGGTCACGTCTCTACCCTGTGGACGTCTGCTGCCGTTTTTTTTTCTTTTTTTCTTTTTTGTTTAAAGTTAATTACCATCCATATCCACTCATAATTAAAACAAATACATAAGGAGAAAAAATAGTATTAATATTAACAATAATAACAATACAAAAATAAGAAGAGCATTGGGAACACAATCAAACATAGTTAAAAGGGTACAAATAACTTAATAACTAAGAAAGGGCTCAAACCATACATACACACACACACACACACCTCCACACACCCCCACACACACACACACACACCCCCACACACACACACACACACACACCCACATATAATGTTGGCATCATTGTAGCTAAGACAAGTGAGCACTTGGATCAATACATGAGCACAGCACAGAAGGGCATCAACAAAGATACCAGAGGAGCCAGACACCAGCTCCTGATAGGCCAGGATTGATTACAGGAAAGGCCATGACTCAAGGCCACACACATGGATCACTGAAGGCCTGGGGATGTACAGCATCAGCAGGACTTTGAGAGCCTTTATTGCAAACTCGATGAGGCAGTGGAAACCCACCTTTGAGGCCAATGGTGAGACACTTGCACAAGTGACCATCAAATGTGATATATACCAAGGAGACGCACTGTCCCCACTGCTGTTTTCCCTCAGCCAAATCATCAACAACACTGACTATGGATATGACTCAGGAATAGGGCCACCATCACCTCCTCTACATGGATGACATCAAGCTGTACACTAAGAATGAGCAAGACATCGACTCACTGATCCACACCACCAGGATCTACAGCAGAGACACTGGAATGTCACTGGGACTTGAGAGTTGTAGCCAAATGGCGACATAGAGGAAAGGTAGTTCACACTGACATTGAGGACAGTTACAAGTACCTTGGTATTCCACAAGCAAATGGAAACCTTGAAGAGGAAACAAGGGAGGCGGCCATGGCCAAATACCTCAGACGAGTAAGGCAAGTCCTAACGAGTCAGCTCAATGGCAAAAACAAGACCCAGGCAATAAACCGCTACGCTCTGCCAGTATTCAAATACCCAGCGCCCTGAGACTGTACATGAGCCGTAAGGAAGGAGGCCAAGAACTAGTGATTGTGAGAGCCACAGTCCAGAATAAAACATCAAAGATCCATAAGTAGATCAAGGACAAGGGCCCAATAGATGACGAGCTCAGTGAATGTCTCAGACAGTGGAGCGCAGTGGAAGAAGTGCTGGAGGAACCATCATGGGAGAACAAGCCCCTGCATGGGATGTGATTAAAAAAAAAAAGTAATTTTTGGAAAAGAAGTAAAATCTTGAGTATAACCATTCATTAGTAATCCATGTTATGTTGGTATGTTGATACAATTTGACAATTTGACAGGAAGCTGTTAAGGAACAGTTCATTGCTTGTAGATTTCTTATATTCAATTAAATTCAATTTATTTTCCTGTTATAATTTCCTATAATAATCCCTATTATAATTATATTCAACAGTTTCTTGAAAGTTTTCCGGAAGGTGAATCCATAGTATATCTATAAACTTTACACAGAAAGATGGACTCTCGCCATATTTATGAGTTCACAAACTCATGTGTAGAAGATAATTCACATATATCAGCCTGGTGTGAGTCAGGTTACTATCTCCTGACCCTGCAGGAGATAGGACTGGTGACTGGTGCAGTGTCTGTGACTGTGTGTGTGAGATACTCCAGTACTCAGGAGGCGGGGCTTACGTGGGCAGGTGCACGTGCACATGTGGAATGGTGTAAAGGTGTGCACTCACCTGTGACCCGGTTGCTGAAGATCAGGGCTTTTGTTGACCACCTCTATTTACCCATCTGGTCCGTTTATTTATTCCGTCTTATTTTATCCATCCTCTCTGCTGTGCTGCGAGAGCTGTGTCTGCAAATAAATCACCAAAACACATTCTGGATCTCAAAGTCGATGCACAACAGCCTCAGTGCATCACAAACCTGCGACCCTCAGGGGCCCTCTGATCCTCCTGAGCGGCTATAAGGCTGGTTTAAGAAGTCACTACAGACACACTGAGTCAATGGATTTGAGCTAATGAAGTTTGTGTCTTCTATCCATCCATCCATTTTCTTCCGCTTATCCGGGGCCGGGTCGCGGGGGCAGCAGTCTAAGCAGGGTCTCCCAGACTTCCCTCACCCCGGACACGTCCTCCAGCTCCTCCGGTGGGACCCCAAGTCCCAGGCCAGCCGAGAGACATAGTCCCTCCAGCGTGTCCTGGGTCTTCCCCAGGGCCTCCTCCCGGTGGGACATGCCCAGTTTGTGTCTTATAGAGATCCAATTCAAAACATTGCACTTCTCAAAATTGGGCCTAAGTTCTGATTTTTTTTTATATATATATTTAAACCCATAACACATTTTTCCAAAGTTGATTGTTTCAGTTGTATTAAAACTTTGTCACCTTGTTTTCGTGGCCATTTGGCAACAAACTCTTTGTTTTCAGAAGACTTATTTTAGTAACCAAACTTTCAGTACCTAAAATTAACCCAGGGGTCCCTCAGGGGTGCATGCTGTCACCATATTTGTTTGTGAAAAGCATTTGATATATAGCCATTATTTATTACTCAACAAGTGGAATAATTATGGACAGTTCTAAAACATTGTATAAAATCACTTCCAAAGTTAGAATAGTCAAGACATGGAATCTTGGCATCAAATGTTTTGTTTTTGTTTTGTTTTTTTAATTAGCTAAAAACCAGGTCCAGTGCAGGTCCATCCTAGACACAGCGCACAGGAGCAGTCACAGTGTGGTGCACCTCCAACAAGCAGGTTTACACCACCTACAGCCTCTGTGGCCACCCCATCTAAAGGGGCTTCAAAAAGGTACTTTCTATTCCTTTCCTGTAGTCCTCTTTACACGCACACATGTGTATGTGCACTCGCTAACACAGGTACACACATGTGTGTGGGGATGTTGGGCTGTTTTATGTTTAGTGTTTTGTGTGGGTTGCGTGTTTTTATTGCATGTTTTTACTGCATGTTGTTTCCCGCATGGTGTGACTTTTAGACTGTTTTATTGAACAGCTCTTGGGTCGTGGCCCCACCCTTTTGGGCCAATCGCGGAGGACGTTGATGCCGGTGCCTTCCTAAATGAACAACAGGTGTGGGCTGTTAGAGGGGGCCGATAAATAGACAGACGCACACGAGGAGGAGACGGACACACGGGAGACGCACACGGGAGACGCACACGGGAGACGCACACGGGAGACGCACACGGGAGACGCACACGGGAGACGCACACGGGAGACGCACACGGGAGACGCACACGGGAGACGCACACGGGAGACGCACACGGGACACGCACACGGGACACGCACACGGGACACGCACACGGGACACGCACACGGGACACGCACACGGGACACGCACACGGGACACGCACACGGGACACGCACACGGGACACGCACACGGGACACGCACACGGGACACGCACACGGGACACGCTGGACTAGGAAACAGGTGCAACAGGGGAAAGGGAAAACGTGCGGGGGACAAGACGCAGCGCTGACGCGCAGACGAGGACGGCCTGGACACAGCGCAAGCCGTGGGATTGAAGCCGGGCCCTGTGGAGACCGCATCGGGCGATCCGGAGGAGCCGGAGCGCAGTACTGGAGTGATGCAGTGTGCCGGCCTGGAGGAGGCGGGGGACCGGAGGACGGGGCTGACCTACGGCGAATACTAACACTGGACGGCTCTTAAAAGCCGTCCAGCTCGGTGAGTCGGCCGCATGTGGGGTGGGTTGTAGCGGGCCTATTGTACCCCCCACTGGCAGTTGTCCTGTCCCTTCTCCGTAGGAACAACCGACGGTCCCGGCCCGGAGGAGCCCAGAGCGTAACCCAGGGCGACGCAGCGCGGCGGCTGGAGGCGGTGCGGACCCGAATGCGTGGACCCGGAGGCGGATTGATATTACCACGGCGTGCACGACTAACACTGGACGGCTCATCGCCGTCCAGCGCGGTGAGTCGGTGACGCCTGGGTTGGGCTGGGGAAAAGAGACCCTTAGTACAGTCTACTGGTGCCGGTCTGTGTCCTCCCCCACAGGGTCCGCGTGGTGGTGCAGCCTGGAGGGCCTAGGAGTACGAGGGGGACCCCGTCTGCTGTCGTGAGCGCCTGGGCCATAGCGTTTGACCCGTCCCCGGTGGACATTTTACAGGGACGTTGTTGTGGCCTTCCGGAGATCCAATTTTCTCTGGACATTTTATAAAACATTTTATGTCCCTTTTTTTAATCCTTGTCTTAATAAATGGTTATAGAAATACACTGTTGGTTTTAACTCATTGCTCACCCCTGTGACCTGCCGGAATATTAGAATAGAGTCCTAGACTCTTTAACTCTAGGTGGCGTTGTCGGATTAAATTAAAAAGAGTATGATGGAGTATTAACCCTTTCCTAACCCCCCACTCGCCTTACGGCGGCCACGTGACATGTGCACATGTCTATGCTCACACATAGAGTGATTTTGGTCACTGCCTGTTCTCGATGTGTTTATGGTTTCTTGGTAAACATTAAAGATGGACGCTGTGGAAAATCTGTACAAATAACCACAAAATCATTTTTACTGATCTATGTTCATGGTGAAGAGTAATTCTGAGCAGGAAAAAACACCAAAAAGCCAATCTGAAATAAATTTTCATGACCAGTAGTTAGGACAGTATTTGAGACGTCCCCATATCATTGTTTTCCAATGGAGAAAATCTGGTTTCTTTGCCAAAGCCACATGTCCAAAATGTGTCATCTGGTGCAGAGCAGTAAATATGATGACAGAAGCTCAGTTAGAACCGTTCATATGTAAAAATGCATGTTTTATGTTTCCACGGGACAGAAATCAAAAACTGCAGTTTGAATGGGTTTCAAAGGTGCGCACAAATGTGATGCAAATGTGAGTATTTGATTTTAATTATAGTATAGACAGTATTTGATGCTACATAAAAAAATAACAATCCACAAAAACTACTGTCATAGCCCGTGGTGGACTTGCCCCAGGCTGCAAGAAAACACCACACAAGCATCTGCTTTACATCTATCTTATTGGAAAAACATGGAAATTTGTGTTTTTGTCAGCACAACTTTTTTTTCTTTTATGATCAAAATTAAAGGGTTAAAATCATAAAAAATTATCAAAATATTCTATAGTATAATTTAGAGAAAAGAGTGAGCCCAAAGAAAGTAAAATATAATAATGAACACAAAATGTTCCTGAATGTCCAAATGCTGTGCACATTTTACGTGTTTAACGATACAAATGTGATTTTTATAAGTGATGTCAGGGAGTTAAGTTAAAGTTAATCGCATATTTCATACAGTAGGGAAAGGTTTGCATTTATTCATTTATTTTTCTCTACCTTTTCATGACTTCCATCACTTCCATGCCCTATGATATGAGCATTTGTTTTGTCCCACTTCCACGCACGGTTTACGTTGACTGGAGGAACATTTGAACAGAAATATTCTTATTTCCTTATTATGGTACATACACTTTATGCAGCTCTATTATAGATTAAAACACTTTACATCATGATTTCAATTATTTCAAAAATAAGCCTTATAATTTAGCAAAAAAAATAAATAAAACAGAGCAGATATACAGTATTTATTTACAAGAGCTCATTTGAAAAACACAGAAGAATTTGTCCAAAAACATAATTTGTTTTTTATAAAGAAAAGTGTAACTTAATGAAATAAAAAAGGGGAGGTACATCCTGGTCCTGATCCAGAATTGGTTCAATTCCAGTTTCAGACTTGGTTTTGGTGCAAACTTTGAGCTACAAAGTTTAAAGGGCCCATATTACGCTACTATTGGTCTATGTAATAATGTAGTTTCCTCATCAAAAACATACCTGCAGTTGCATTTCATTTCATTCACACACCTGTATATACAGCTGAGTTCTTCTCTCAAACAGAAAACACTCTGTTCCACTTTGTGATGTCATGTGGTAATACAGGAAGTGCTTTTTAAACTCCATACCCCTTCACTAGAATCATTTGGATGATTTTAGCCCTGGAATTGCAAATCTGAACAAAATGTAAAAGGTAGATGCCAGCTTCAAACTACCACCACGTGACATCACAAGATGGAACAGAGCATTTTGAGTTTTGGAGATGTAGACAGACTAATAATAAAGGGTTACTCAAACGTGTGAAACAAAACACAACATAACAAGTCTTAAAGTAGAGAATTATTTTTTGTATAATACAGGGCCTTTAATATGAATATAAAACGTGAGTTATTATTGTTTTCAAAATGTGAAAATACAGCGGCGCGCCCCCTGCAGTAACGCAAGTGCTATAGACCAGGCACTGTGCTCTGTGAAGACGACGACTCTGCAACAGACAGAAAGCAGCCTTTAGAAAAGACAGTGGCAGAGTGGTTATTTTGTCTCCTCCTCTCAGCGCGGAGGTTGCGGGTTAACCTGTCTGTAACGGGAAGGTTTTGATGCGACTGTGCTGGATGTGTAGAAAAGCTCCTTTCTCTGCCTTTGTGCCATCAGGCCACACTTCACATGCGAGTACCGAGATCGGACTAGAACCGGACTTTAGGTGGATCTGGATACCGTCCTGCAGAGACCAGGAAAAACAAGGAGGGTCAAGGTGTGTCTCAGATGCCCTCATTGTCCGTCAGATGTCCCCCTGTGTGTCAGATGCCCTTCAATCCCGCTGTTACCTTTTTAGGAGCAGGGACCTCCAGTTTGGTCTCCTCTGGAGCTTTGACCACGATCACAGTTTGATTCTCAAACACTGGAAGATTCTGGACGTCTGCGAGTGTCACATAGGCCAATGTGAAACCATCAAGGAAAAATCAGGTTATGCTTAAAAGTGAAAAGTCACAAATAAAGTACAATGGTCCCTCGCTCTATCGCGGTTGACCTTTGGCGGGCCTGGTTTTACAGATTTCAGAAACGCTTTGGACTCAAAAGTTTCTCTGCACGGAGAGGCGGCTTTGCGGATACCACTAGAGCAGAGGCACAAGAACATTACATTTAAAGCAATTATCGAGGAAGAGGGATATAATATATGAAAGTTTGAACTTTGAGAGTGTTTAAACAAGAAAGAAATGTGAGAAAATGTTAATGGCTGTGTGAGAAAAGTGTATAAAGTGTGTGGTGAGGGGGTTTTACAGCTGCAACTGTAAAAAATAAAGCTGACTATTTCGCTGATTTCACCTAATGTGGATTATTTTCAGAACGCAACCCTTGCAATAAACAAGAGAACACTGTATAATATTTTCTAAAATAAACTGATCAATAGAACCAGAGGAGCAGAGCCAGAGGAGCAGAGCCAGAGGAGCAGAGCCAGAGGAGCAGAGCCAGAGGAGCAGAGTCAGAAGAGCAGACAGGAGCAGACAAGTGTTGGTGGTGGATATCTGGCGTTGCTTGGGTCATCGGTCATCTGAAACAGTTGTTGGGCACAGCTCTTGATAAGTCCATCCAGAGTCTCTTCCACGAGCCTCATCTTTTCTGACTCCTTCTGCATTTTCTGCTTTGGCCACAAGAAGCTGGAGATTGGACACTTCCCCCTGGACACAAAAATATTTCTCATAAAAATGTCCCTGTTTACAGTGGAAACTAAATGCTAAAAATACTGCTTTACTTTCATCAACTACCAATAGCTCAGATAGTTATCATTATCAGGATTTTGTATGTAACTGTTTGCCAAACCAAGTTCTTAGAAGTTCATTGCTGCCCTCTATTGGAGGACATCAGAATTCTCTTTCATATATACAGACGTGGAAAATTGCTGGTATCATTCGGTTAATGAAGGAAAAACTCACAATGGTCACAGAAATAACTTGAATCTGACAAAAGTAATAATAAATAAAAATTCTATGAAATTTAACCAGTGAAAGTCAGACATTGCTTTTCAACCATGATTAAACAGAATTATTTAAAAAAATAAACTCATGAAACAGGCCTGGACAAAAATGATGGTACCCTTAACTTAATATTTTGTTGCACAACCTTTTGATGTGATCACTGCAACTGTCAATGAGACTTCTGCACCTCTCAGCAGGTATTTTAAATATTGTTTTAAACCCACTCTGCATGATCCTGGGGTTTTAAACTATTTTGTCCCTAAATCAAGATATGAGCTTTAATAGACAAATCAGGTCCAGCTTTCCTTCGGCGAACTCCTCACTGAAGACGAATCAGGAAGTGTGTGTCGGTGATGGGTGGGTGGACTCTGTAGGGGAGCTGGTGGAGAAGAGGATGAGGAGTCTGATGCAGACCATCCTCAACAACAGCAGACACCTGCTGCACGACACTGTCAGCTCAGAGAAGCAGCCACAGTACCAGGCTTCTCTCGCTGCACTGTAGAACTGAGAGGTTCAGTAGATTAGCCATTCCTGCTGCTATAAGACTGTATAACAGCTCTTGTTGATCGGGCGCACTTTATTATCTTATCTTTGTATTCTTATCTTTGTATTCTTTGTGATTTTATACCTGTGTGCAATTTGTGTTGTGTCTCTGTTTTGCTGCTGGACAGGTGAATTTCCCTGACTGGGGATTAATAAAGTATTCTATCTATCTATCTATCCATCCTTCACAGCTCAGCAGAGGTTTCTTCATTAGAGCACTCAGAGCTTTGGCTTTCACTTTAATTGCCTGATGATATCTAATATTAATAGATGCCAATGTAGGGACTGAGAATGTCTTTTTTTCCTAAATAAATAAATTAAAAAAAAAAATATATATATATATATATATATAGCAAGCTCCTCGATGGCAAGGCTCGGGGGGTGGACGAGATCCGTCCTGAGTACCTCAAGTCTCTGGATGTTGTGGGGCTGTCTTGGCTGACACGTCTCTGCAACATCGCGTGGCGGTCGGGGACAGTACCTGTGGAATGGCAGACCGGGGTCGTGGTCCCTCTGTATAAGAAAAGGGACCAGAGGGTGTATTCCAATTACAGGGGAATCACACTCCTCAGCCTTCCCGGTAAGGTCTATTCCAGGGTACTGGAGAGGAGAATCCGACCGATAGTCGAACCTCGGATTCAGGAGGAGCAGTGTGGTTTTCGTCCTGGTCATGGAACACTGGACCAGCTCTATACTCTCCATCGGGTCCTCGAGGGTTCATGGGAGTTTGCCCAACCAGTCCACATGTGTTTTGTGGATCTGGAGAAGGCATTCGACTGTGTCCCTCGGGGTGTCCTTTGGGGGGTGCTCTGGGAGTATGGGGTCCGGGGCTCTTTGCTAAGGGCTGTCCGGTCCCTGTATGACCGGAGCAGGAGCTGTGTTCGCATTGCTGGCAGTAAGTCAGACCTGTTCCCGGTGCATGTTGGACTCCGCCAGGGCTGCCCTTTGTCACTGGTTCTGTTCATTATATTTATGGGCAGAATTTCTAGGCGCAGCCAGGGGCCGGAGGGGGTCTGGTTTGGGAACCACAGGATTTCATCTCTGCTGTTTGCAGATGATGTTGTCCTGATGCTTCTTCGAGCCAGGACCTGCAGCAGGCACTGGGGCGGTTTGCAGCCGAGTGTGAGGTGGCTGGGATGAGAATCAGCTCCTCCAAATCCGAGGCCATGGTTCTCGACCGGAAAAAGGTGGTTTGCTCTCTCCAGGTGGGTGGTGAGTCTCTGCCCCAAGTGGAGGAGTTCAAGTATAGTAGGTCTTGTTCACGAGTGAGGGAAGGATGGAGCGGGAGATTGACAGGCGGATCGGTGCAGCGTCTGCAGTGATGCGGTCGCTGTATCGGTCCGTTGTGGTAAAGAAGGAGCTGAGCCGGAAGGCGAAGCTCTCGATTTACCGGTCAATCTACGTTCCTACCCTCACCTATGGTCATGAGCTCTGGGTAATGACCGAAAGGACAAGATCGCGGATACAAGCGGCTGAAATGGGCTTCCTCCGCAGAGTGGCCGGGCGCACCCTTAGAGATAGGGTGAGGAGCTCGGTCACATGGGAGGAGCTCGGAGTAGAGCCGCTGCTCCTACACGTTGAGAGGAACCAGCTGAGGTGGCTCGGGCATCTGCTCAGGATGTCTCCTGGACGCCTCCCTAGGGAGGTGTTCTGGGCATGTCCCACCGGGAGGAGGCCCCGGGGAAGACCCAGGACACGCTGGAGGGACTATGTCTCTCGGCTGGCCTGGGAACGCCTTGGGGTCCCACCGGAGGAGCTGGAGGACGTGTCCGGGGTGAGGGAAGTCTGGGAGTCCCTGCTTAGACTGCTGCCCCCGCGACCTGGCCCCGGATAAGCGGAAGAAAATGGATGGATGGATATATATATAAAAATAATGGATCCAATTGTCTTATGTAATTGTTATTTACAAGTAAAAGTTAAAGTAAAAGTTACAAATAAAAGTTCAAACATTATGAGATGTCCTGGGTCAAAATCAGCCAGTAAATTGTCTTATTACATCAATTTTAAGGCTCAACCAGGATATTGGCTGAACTGATATCATGAGGCCAATACTTGATCCAGCAAAACTTCCTGGATCGGTGTTAATATCCAATACCAGTATCGGTATTTGTGCATCCCTACTGCTGGTCATACCCAGGTCCAGCGCCCCCTGCTGGTCATACTCACGTCCAGCGCACTCTGCTTGGAGACTCCTTTTGCACCAGGTCCAGTCCCTTGAGCACAGCCGTGATGTCGTACAGACACCTCCTTCTGCTCTGGAGCGTCACAGCTGCTTGGTGCAAGTCCAGAGACCGATCCGATTTCAACAAGAGCTCCAGGAACTGAGGGGTCAGGAGAGGCAGGGGGCTATCTGACCTGACTGGAGGAGGGGAAATAGTCAGTTTTTTTTTACATTTACATATTTAACTTTTTGAACAAATTGTACTTTCAAGAATAGTTTTCAGACCCCATATTTTTACTCCTACTTGATTTAGTGTACAGTGTGATGTACTCTTACTTGAGTAGAAGTTGTTTCCTCTTCCCACTGTAAGTGGATCTAAAGTGACTTTAGCTTTATTTTACAATATGAAATGATTTGAGCATTTGTGTTTCTTGCAGCTCCTTCAGATATGATATAGATCGGCTCATTTTTGTGTCTGTGTGAAAAGACTACATTTTGTGCATTATTTAATGGTTTGTCCTTCACATCACATTCTCGTTATAATCATCACCATTATTTTTTTTAATTTATTTTATTACTTTCTTTTTTTTTAATCAGATGTTGCATCCTGACAGTTGCTCTTACTCAGCAGATGCAATTTTTGAAAGTTTTGAAATATGGGTGTTCAGTGGCCTACCATTTACTGGGTTGTTTTTAGGATGACAAAGGAGCCGCTCTGGCTGAGAACTGAAAACAGAGGAGCACACGTTAGTTTGATCCTCACACAGAAGAGTGAGAGAGGGAGGGAGAGAGAGGGAGAGAGAGGGAGGGAGAGAGAGAGGGGAGAGAGAGAGTGAGAGGAAGAAGGGCAGGGACAGGGAGGGACAGAGAGGGGAAGAGAGTGAGAGAGAGGAAGAAGCACAGAGAGGGGAGAGAGAGTGACGGACAGAGAGGAGAGCGAGAGGAAGAAGGACAGAGAGGGGAGAGAGAGTGAGGGAGACGGACAGAGAGGGGAGAGAGAGGGAGGGAGAGAGAGAGAGAGAGAGAGAGAAGGACGGAGAGGGGAGAGAGAGTGAGAGAGGGACAGGAGGGGAGAGAGAGTGAGAGAGAGGGAGGGACAGAGAGGGGAAGAGAGTGAGAAAGAGGAAGAAGGACAGAGAGGGGAAGAGACTGAGAGATAGGAAGAAGGACAGAGAGGGGAAAGAGAGCGAGAGAGAGGGAGGGACAGAGAGGGGAGAGAGAGTGAGGGAGAGGGCGGAATAGAAAGAAGAGAGTGAGAGAGAGGAAGAAGGACAGAGAGGGGAGAGAGAGGGAGGGACAGAGAGGGGAGAGAGAGCGAGAGAGAGGGAGGAACAGAGCGGAAGAGAGTGAAAGATAGGAAGAAGGACAGAGAGGGGAGAGAGTGAGAGAGAGGAAGAAGGACAGAGAGAAGAGAGAGAGTGAGAGGAAGAAAGACAGAGAGGGGAGAGAGAGTGAGGTACAGAGAAGGAAAGAGAGTGAAAGAGACGGAGGGACAGAGGGGGGAGAGAGTGAGAGAGGGAGCAGAGAGGGGAGAGAGTGAGAGGGACAGAGAGGAGGGACAGCGGAGGAGGGACGGGGAGGGGAGAGAGAGAAAGGGAGAGGGACAGTGAGGGGGGAGAGAGAGAGAGAGGGAGAGGGCCAGAGGGGAGAGAGACTGAGAGAGCGGAACAGAGAAGAGAGAGGGGAGAGAGGGAAGAGGGAGGGACAGAGAGGAAATAGAGAGTGAGAGAGAGGGATAGAGAGGGGAGGGAGAGGGGAGAGAGAGTGAGAAAGACAGAGAGGGACAGAGAGGGGGGAGAGAGGGGAGAGAGAGGGACAGAGAGTGAGAGAGAGGGACAGAGAGGAGACTGAAAGTGAGAGAGAGGGACAGAGAGGAGAGTGAGAGAGCGGGACAGAGAGAGAGAGAGGGAGAGAGAGGGGGGGGCAGAGAGTGGGGAGAGAGAGGGAGTGGACAAAGAGGGGAGAGAGAGGGGATAGAGAGTGAGAGAGAGGGACAGAGGGAAGAGAAAGTGAGAGAGAGAGTGAGAGAGAAGTTGGAGAGAGGGAGAAAGAGGGAGCGAGGGGAGAGGGGGGAGAGACAGGGAGAGAGAGGGAGAGAGGGGAGAGATAGGAATGGATGGAGGAACCATACTTTGGTTCCTGTAGCTCCGTAGTGGCCTCTGGGCTTCTGTCTGCAGGGGGCACTGTGGCAGTCTCTGTTGCCTGAGGCACATAAATGAATGTTAAAAGGTTTGGGTCACGTGACATGAGCACATCAGAATCCCTCTAGTTTAACCTGACAGGTCTGATCCCTCAAGTGGAGTTTGCTGTGTAACTGTCAGATGCAGATGTGTTGACCTGGTTTATGATTATTATCTGTGTAATTACTGGACCTATCCACATGAAACAAAAACTAACACAAAGTTCTTCTTTGTCAGTATAAATAAACAAAAGTCAACTGATTTTATTTGCGGAAGCTTCAGAAAGTGGTGCCATTATAAATCATAAAATTAACATATCTCTAATATTCATCGTACCAGGTGTGTATCATCTGTCACGGTTGCTGCCGCCTCCTCCTCCCCTTCGTTATCCTCTTGCATTTCTTCATTGACATCTTCCTCTGCATCTTCCTCAGCCTCTCCTTCAGATTCTTCGTTGGCTTGTTCCCCCGCAGCCCAGCCGTCGTCATCCTCCTCCGGGTCCTCGGGCCACACGTTGATTCCCTGCTCCTCCAGACAGGGGGGCATGATCGGGATGGCATCTGGGTTAACGCCGCTCATAGAGATGTCCTCAGGCAAGAAGTGGTCCTCGCAGATCACATGACTTTCTGTCCAATCCTTTGTGTCGGGCTCTCGCAGCGCAGCCAACCACACCTGAGGGAAGGTTCCACAGTATAGCATTAAACGCAAGTATCCTTAGGGAATACAGGGGGAATTATAATCAAACATTATATTTAAACAGCCCATATTACACTATTTTCTGATCTCTGTTATAACGTAGTTTCCTCATCACAAACAGACCTGGAGTTGTGTTTTGTTTCATTCACAAATGTTTAACACACAAACCCTGCAGATTTAGGCTGAGCTCTTCTCTCAAACAGAAAACACTCTGTTCCACCTTGTGATGTAAACATGTGGTAATACAGGAAGTGCTCCACTGTGTTTTTAAACACCATACACTTTCACTAGAATCATTTGGAAAATATTAACCCTAGACTGAAAGGTTAAGAAGACTCACGCACACCGTCTCACTTTTGGTTCACTTTTATTAACACGTTTTGGTCCTCAGGTATATCGGCCAGAGGGACTAAAACGTGTTAATAAAAGTGAACCAAGTGTAAGACAGTGTGCGGGAATCTTCTTAACCTTTCAGTCAAGCGCTCCTATGCACCTGTCGCCCAGTCAGGTGTGCAGAGTCTACATAGAAACGATAATATAGCCCTGAAATTCGATAATAAAACAATAACAATAGCCCTGAAATTCCCAATCTCTACTGAAGTAAAGGTAAAAGGAGCTGTTAAAATGAAAACTACTTTTTCATCAAAGTGGAACAGAGCATTGTGAGCTTTAGAGATGTCGACAGACTAATAATAAAGTGTTACCCAAACATGCGTGAATGAAACAAAACACAACTCCAGGTCTGTTTTGGAGAAGGTAACGACATTATAACCCAGCTTAAAGCTCTCAAGAGTCCATTTGTTGTAATACAGGCCAATATTTTAAGACTTTTGTTTTAAAGACGCACTGTGTAACTTTTCTGAATGAGGGTCTGTCAACTTTATTGTCTCGAGGAGATTTTATTACTTAGCCTGAAAACTTCTATCTTGCATTTTTTTAATGGTTAAAAATACTTAACCTGCTTCTGTTCATGAAACAGACAAGTTACAGAGAACAAGTTTAAATATAAAATTATTCAATGGGGCAATTCAGTTTCACCAGGTTCAAACTGATCCCCACAGAAGTGCACAGCTAAACAAGTGGCATTAGTAGCTCTGGTTTCTCGCCTCATTTATACTGCTGCATGAGTGTCCTTGCGCCTTCTGCTGGAATTCTGGAAACGCAAGAGCACAACTCAGATAATTAAACGTTTTCCAATTACTGAGAATGCATTTTAATTCAAGCAACGTTAAACAAGCAGGGCTAACGTTGCCAGTTAAAGATGTAAAACCCTGGATGCTGCAGAATAAAATTAGTGGCTCATTTGCCTCTAAACACGCCCTGTCCACCCGGAGCTCGGTCCACGACTGAAGAGAGCTCTATCCGCAGTAAACAACCGGGACAGATGCGGACCTTGATGCGGGCCGGGTCCTGGGGGAGGCTGAAGAACCGTTTCGGGGCTCGGCTGAAGCCTCGGTCCGCGCTGAGCTGCTCCCGGTTCGGACAGCTCGACACCACGCACTTCACCATAGCACCGGCTAGCACTGAAGCTAACAGGAGCTAACGGGAGCTAACGGTGAGCGGAACAGCTGTCAAAACCCCGTCAAAACCTACGGAAACGTGCAGAAAACGGTACGGTTTGTTTACGTCGTCCACACGATCCATGCGCGCTTCATGGGACCGGAAACAGGCGCGTGTTCTCTCGGAAGTACAAAAACGGGAAGCGAAACAGCCGCTGGTGCGTCTTTACAGCGGGCATCTTAGTACGGACCCGAGCCACTTTAACTGGAGTTATGTTTGGCTTTTACGAAGGAAATATTTTGTAACTAATAGGATTCATGAGGTGTGCCTGAAAAGGGGGGGGGTATATAGTTACATGTGTGTGTGTCTTGAATCTAATTATAATTATAATATTCACAGATGTAAATTTTAGCCTCTAAATTCTCTAAACTATTGTACAAACCCAAAGGTCCTGAAAACAAAAGCACTATGTATAGAATTTGAACTGTAAAATGTATTATTGTATTTATTTTTTTCTACATTTGTTTAATATTATTATTGCACATACCCTATGAATGGAAATGGAAATGCTTAAGCCTCTTGCTGTTATTGTGTATAACGCTGTATATTTTAAAGTTTTTTTAAAAAGAACCCAAGCCACTGCAGGGAACAGTTTTCTTTTGGTTGTTTTGCTAAAAATTAATGCAAAAATGTATAGTACATGTGGTATAAATCCATTGTTTTTTCTGTTTATTAATTTACTGTTTATTTAGGTGAAGTAATGTGAGACAAAATGTACTCTGTGTTAAAATCTAAATAAAAAAAGATGATAGATACTTAATGAACCCCCAGAGAAATTCAAGTTTAGCTGCAGCAGCATACTGCGCTTCTGAGTCGCCTTTGTGTCTCAGTCAAAGGTCTCAGGAAAGTTTAACAGGAGTATTGGTCAGGTAGGGTCGATCTTGTGAAAGGGCAGTCTGAGGAGTGTGGCCAACAGCTCTCTCCTCTGTGTCCTGCAGTATCACAGCATCCTCCAGAGGGAGCCAGGGGAACTCTGCACACACAACAGGAAAGTTTCTCTTAAGCCTCTCACTCTACTCTGTTGTTTCAGTTGAGATGGGATGATCTCTCAGAGTGTTTCCTCTGGAAGGTCCTCGGCCACATTTGGTGTAATAAATCTGTAACATCTCAAAGGTCCATAACTACTGGTACCTTCATATACGGTCTTCATGGATACAGGAAAAACAGCTCATTTTATACAATCTAGCTGTGTCCTTTGAACTGCATGTGCTTCTTAGTTCCTTAAAAATCTCAAGATATGATGTTAAAAACAGAGCTCGAAAAACAAAAACCTTTCAAAAACTGCTCAGTGTGTCAGCCAAGTAGCCGCAAGAGCAGTCAACCATGGTGCAGATTTATTTATCATTATTCAGTAATTTATGTAATGTTCTTATTTTTTTGTTAATTATTATTTACATCTCACAGTGGTGATACTCTCAGTGGCCACATGGGGTCTGTCTCACCTGCTTCATGTATTTGACAGACATTATAATAGATCCATAACAATTACATGTTTGCTCTGTTCTATCAGCTTCATGTTATGTTTCAGTCACGTTTCAGCTCTGTTTCAGGGTAAATCAGGCCTGTGGATACTTTGAAAACAAAAGTGATTCTCAGCTAAGGTTGCTATGGTTCAGAGGGGAATTCTCCAGCAATGAAGCAGGAATTGAAAAGGTAAAAGAATTGTTAAAATTTTGGCCTAGAAAATTAAACTGGTTAATAGGGCTGAAAGAGTAATCACAGCTGAATTAAAATCTCTATTTGAATGGACACAATGAGCAAATCACAAAGGCTGCAGTTTTTGAAGCACCATCATTTCCTCCACAAACAACAAAATCTCCTGTGTTATTCGACATAAAAACTGCTAACCCTGTAGTTTAGATCTGTACAAACATGTTCTGAAATGTGATTAATGTGTTAGTTTGTCAGTTCAGATTTCAGTCTTGATGTCAACTCACCTGGATGTGTTTAAAATGTGCACTTTGAACAGAATCCTATCATTAAAACATAAATCTCACTCAGTGCTTGTCAGAAAAATCTGAAATAGATGAGCACTAACACGGGGTCTGTGGTTTAGACCTCTACAGACTGTTTTGAAACACATGGGATTCTTGGATGAGTTTCAATTTCAGATTTCAGTCTCTCTCATGTGTGAATGCTCCTGGACAGGTTTAAAATGTGACCCAATCTTGAATTTTAAAACATAAGTAGCATATCTAGTTGTAAATAGAATGCTTTGACAGACAAAAAAATTGAATTATATATGTCCACAAATTGGTCAGTATATGTGTACATTTTATAGCCACATTTTATCATAATACTTGTTTTTTAAAGAGGATCTATTCTGCAAAATTGACTTTTAACCATGTTCTAGTCGTTTCTTCTCATTGAACCTCTGAAGTTGTATTTGATATGATTCATGTTTGAGTAATCTTTAATCCCTTATTTACAAGATGCCATTTTGCTGATCTACCCCTGTTTAACCTCCACCAGTACACGCCCACTGTGACGTACACGCCCACTGTGACACACCCACTGTGACGTACACGTCCACTCCAGTTTTATTTTCTTAGTCGGTGATACTCGTAGGAGTCGACAGCTTTGCATTGTTATTTGGTTAATTGTTAATTGTTGTTGTGATGACGTTTATGGCGACATCAGCTCCCATTGGGCACAGCAGTTTTCTAACGTGGAAGTTAGCGGACTTGTTTCTTTTATAAAATCATTTTAGTTGAATATTGTGATTTAATTTGTGTAAATTGCAACATACAGATCCACAGGTGCCATATGTTATAACTATAGTGCAAACACAGGAACAATATGTCGGCGTGCAGTTAATTTGTATTTGCACAGCCTCCTAAATCTTCAGAGTACATTTGTTTAGACTATAATGTGGGCAAGGCGCAAGGATTATTACAGCGTTTAGTGGGCGGTGAAAGTTATCTTTTCCTAAAGTAAATAAAGTTAAGTTGTTCATAGAAACTAAAGAGTAGAAAGTGCTTCTGACCCACAGACTGTGTAAAGACATATACAGTCTACACTCCGACCTGAAACTGTGGTCGATCGATGTGCAGCTCTGCAGGGGAAAGGCCATCTTTATAGTCCTCCTACACTCACACACTGTCACTCACACCGACCAGAGGTGAGGGTTCAACTCCTCACAGCATGTCCTTGGGCAAGACATTGAACCCTCCTCCACCTCTGTGTCTGAGGGAGAATGTAAAGGAACAGATTGAGGCACAGTCATTTGAATTCAATATTAAATGCAGTATACTTAACAGAGTGAGTAAATATTGACAAGATATAAACCATAAACAATGGCCCTCACTGGCATGTCTTTTATGAAAATGTTATTGCTTTGTCTGCAGTGTTCCACACTATGGCATTAAACCTATAAATCTCTTTGGGACAAGCAGGTGATGCCACCAGGACAAGTTACAGTCAAATCTGTGGAGAGGCGACCTTGCTTGCAGTAAGAAAGCAAGTTGATTTTTTCAGTTTCTTAGCAATATAAACATTGTAATTAAATAACTGCAATTGATGAGTTTAATGCCAGACTGTGGAACATTACAGACAAAGCAGTACATTTCTATGAAGCATGCAGTTGTCCCTTTACAAGAAATGTCCCATAGTGCACCTTTAACCAGAACTTTAAAGGGACCAAAACCTTTGTAAATCACATCAGGAGCTGGATTTTCCCTCAGATCTGAAAATTGGCAAAGCTTATTGAAGTTTGATCTAATGATATTAATCTCAAATGGTCCACACGTGTCTTTGTTTCCTGAAGAATGGGTTTGTCAGTTTCTGATACATTTCCGCGACAGTTTTGGAGTTTTCTTCTTTTAAAAAAGTCATTATAATTTGTCATTTTAGGCGAAAGCGGGAGCAGCGCGTGTGGATAGCTGAACTGTGTTGTGATAGACGCGAACAAAGGCAGAGACTGGTGCATTCTGGAGATGCGAGGGAATGCAGCGTGCGCGCTCCCTGCCTGTGTGCGTACGCGCCCCCGTCAGCATCAGCATCCGAAACAACGGAAACAACGGGAAAAACCGAAAGCGTCCGCGGCGTCCTCTGCTCCGTCTGCGCTCGCACCGGCGCACGGGACCGGTTCAGGCGCGTGGGTTTGGCGCAGTTCGGTCCGGTCCGCGCGTGTCTCTGCGTCAGTGCGTCCGTGCGCGTACCAGTCTGTCCGTCCGTGCGTTAGTGCGCGTGTCCGTGCGTCTGTCTGGATCTTTTTTACCGAAGCATCCTCCGAACGCGGCTCCGGTGCAGGCATGGCTGCGGAGACAGCGTGCTAGAGCCAGGCTGAACCAAGACAAAACCGGGACTGACCAAGAACTGGACCAGGGACTGATCCAGGATCTGCGCCGAGACCAGAGTCCAGACCAGAACCGAACCGAACCAGACCGAGCCACCAAAGAACAAGAAGAAGCAACGCCATTTCAGTAGGTTTCTCTGTTTCTCTATCACCTGTCACTGTAGACCTGGTTTAGTCCTGAGTTAGTCCCGGTTTTGTCCTCATGTAGTGGTTTAGTCCTGGTTCAGCGATGGTTTACATCTGGTCTAAGGTTTTCTTGGTAAAGTTCTGTTTTTAGTCTGGTTCTGTTCTGTTCAGTTGACACACTTTTACCTTGTGTGGTCCTGGTTTAGTCCTGGTTTAGTTCTGCCTTAGACCAGGTTTTGGACTTGTTTGGTCCTGGTTTCATTCGTCCTGGGTTTAGTTTAATCTTAAATCAATTTTCCATACTGTGCTCACAGATGAAGCTATACTCAGAAACACACTTCTCTCTGAGACAGTCCAGAGTCTGGGACAGTCTGAATAATTTAAACTCTGAGGTTCTTTAAGGTCACAGACTGAATCAAGACTGAACCAGGACTAAACCAGGACTGAACCAAGATTAAACCAGAACTAAACCAGGACTAAACCAGGACTAAACCAGGACTGAACCATGACTGAACCAGGACTGAACCAGGATTAAATCAGGACTGGACTAGAGCAGGTATAACACAGGTATTAAGCCTGTATTGAAACAGATCCAAACTTGGACAGATCCAAGACTGAACTTGGTTTAAACCAGTCCATGCAAAATTAGGACTGTGGCCATAGTGATTAACAATATGAATTATTATAGCTTTTTCTCGGGAAAAAGTCCTCATGTTGCATAGAGCAGGAAGCTGAGTGTGTACTGTTCAGTCTTTTAAACCTTATTGGACACTTAATCCTGCTACTGCCAGAGTCAAAATGTTTGTAACAAACTCACCATTGATGATGTCGACAGGTGGAACAAAGTGTCCTAAAAAATCTGAAAAGTATTTTTTTTCAGGATATAGGACTTTTAATATAAAACTATGAATTGACTTATTTATTTTTTAGATATCGGTGGCACACAGCACAGTATGGCAATGGAATGGTAATTAAACATGGAATTAGGTTCATTGCATGTTAAATGATTGTTTTTATACTTACTTATGGCATTATGATAAATCCAAAACAGGGCTTTGCATGTCATTGAGTTTTCTGAATAGAGACTCAGTCATTTCTGTCAGTCAATGATCAGACTGTGGCTGGAGCAGACACAGGACTGACGGATGAAGAAGTCTGACCATTTTCGTGTTCAATTGGACAGGCTCAAAGTGTGTATTTTTTATGTTGAGGAAATTAAGATTGAAAGAGATTTTTAATGTGTTTGTCTGCGACATGGAAATGCCATTGCTTTGTATAAAAATGTTCCAAGGTATGGCATTAAATTTATTTACCTTGATGTCAACAATTTATTGCTGAAAATGAGCGAGGTTGCCTCTCCACAGATCTGACTGTAACTTTGGTCCAGTGGCACCTTTTCATCACTCTGGAGATAGTTAAAGAGGGGCATTGTGCAAAATGGTCTTTTTGAAGTGTTTTCTCAAGTTCTAAGTTTGTTCCCTCATCATAAACATGCCTGAGGAGCTTTTACATGTCCATGCATGTTTGAGTAATTTAGCGATCTCTCTATTTGAAATCTCCTTATGGTTAGCTGTATGATTCTGTTGAATGGTCAACCCACATGCCTACATTATGTGTTAGCAATTAATACCCCATAGAAGTAAAAATACCCCATCTATTGCCTCCTGAGCCCTTGCATCCTCATATGTGGACAACACATTTTGGCTTGTCTAGGCCACAATGCAAATTTTTAGAAGAAGAATAACAGCATACACGAACAGCAACAATGCAAATATATATATATATATATATATTCATTTTTTTAACAGTTTAGAATGTTTAGAATATTTAATTAAAAAAAAAAAAATTCTTCCTGCTTCTGTCAGCAGCTCTTCACATGAGACACATTGTTCCAAGAGGCACAATTGTTGTTTCTCATTTTGTTTTTACATTCAGGACAAATGTTGCTGTGTTCAGGGTCTTCATAAAGAATTTTTGCAAATCATTATTCAAATATTTTATCAAACTGATTAAAATGTCCACATACGAGGACATTTGATTTACATATTTTTTTCTCAGAAACTACATAATGTAAAAAGATAATTATTTGTATTTAGACTCATCAGGTCCAATCAGCCCAAATAACAAAGAGAAATTAATAAAGCATGTCATGCAAGAGCTCGGGTCTCAGGAGGTTAAGTGTAATGCTATGCTGTGGAACATTCTAGTCAGGTGACTGAGACTCCAAAGTTTGAGAAAAATAGGTCTGTAGCTGACAAATTCAGTTCTTGGTCAACTAAATTAGGAGAAGCTCTCTTTACTTAATACTTAAATCTCAACAATTTTAGACCCAAAGTGCTCCAATGAGGCCAGACAGTTCTAGAAACGTGTGTATTTGTATGTAAAAGGGAGAATTCATTCCCAAATCTGGTATCGAACAGAGTTGCGAGATTAATTGCCACGAAATCAAAATCACAATTTGAATGGACGTAATCAGTCAAAAATCTAATCTCAGTCACAATGAGACATTTTTCACAAATGGTTTAGGTCGAGCATCAGACTCAGTCCTTAGCTTCTCCTTTCTGCTATATCACCCAGCCTTTGTCCAAAATGTTAAATGCTAAATGCTAAATGCTTGCCTCTTGTTGTCATCTGGTACTAGTTTACTGTGTAGTCAGACCGGAGTGAGGGGTCCGATGTGTGGCCTAAAATAAACTCATGATTCAAACTTTTACACAACAAGAATAACAATGTGGAGGTATCTTCAAAATAAAACTCTGCACTAAACTTTTCTGAAACAGAAAATTCCGCTATTTACTGGAAGAATGAGGACTGTAACCAAAGAGTGAAAAGTTAAATTCAACTTTAAATCTACTGATCCTTTGCAGCTGATGTCATCAACATTCCCTGGGGGTGTGATGCTAACTGAAGGCTCTACTCTGTCTGAAGCTTGTAATGCTCTGGTGACGGCAGGCCATCCTGCATTTCTGTAGTGCATGGCCATCATCAGTGTGTCCTGAGCGTTGCCTCTGTTGATAGGTTTTATATAAAAAATACACTAAAGCCACTCTCTCAACCTGGTCTTTAATAAGTGAGGTACAGACTGGACACTCGAGTGCCTTATTAGACTCATTGTCTTCTCCAGTAAATGAACCAAACTAAAATACATTATTTGAAGGATTTTGTGGTTCTTTTATTGTCTCCATAGAAACAACCAGTAAATTCCTCAAAAGCCTGATTTTGTTATAGACCCAGTTTTAGCCCCGATTTAGTCCTGGTTGAATCCTGATTCAGCCCTGGTTTGGTCCTGGTTTAGTCCTGCTTTACTCCTGGATTAGTCCTGGTTTAGTCCTGTTTTAGTCCTGGTTTAGTCCTGTTTTAGTCCTGGTTTAGTCCTGGTTTAGTCCTGGTTTAGTCCTGGTTTAGTCCTGGTTTAGTCTTGGTTTAGTCCTGGTTTAGTCCAGGTTTAGTCCTGGTTCAGTCCTGGTTTAGCCCTGCTTTAGTCCAGGTTTAGTCCTGGTTTGGTCTTGGTTTAGTCCTGGCTTAGTCTTCACTCAGCTCTGATTTAGTCTAAGAGGGAGGAGAGTGTGTCCTATATGTGAAGCTCATCTATATTCACCTCAGAGACCACAGTCTAGACCAGCATTGAACCATGACTGGACCAGGACCAGACCAGACCTAAACCAGGACCAGGATTGAGCCAGGACTGAACCAGCACTAAATGTAACTGTCATTACATGTTGTGGTCATAAAAATAATGTTTTTATTTTACAAGGTTAAGTGCCAAAAGGTCGTTTGAGGGTAGCCCTGTCCTGTACTGATTTAGTCCTGTTTTTAGTCCTGGTTTCAGTCTTGATTCAGTCCTGGTTCAGTCGCCCTTTTAGATCTGGTTGTAGACCTGGTTTTAGGGGTGGTTTGGTCCTTCTTTAAGCCTGGTTTAATTCTGGGTCCATCCTTCTTTAAACCTGGTTCAGTCTTGCTTTTGTCCTCCTTTATACCTGGTTTAGGCCTGGTTCAGGTCTGTTTTAATCTTGATTCAGTCCTAGTTTAGCCGGGGTTCATTCCAGGTTTTAGTCCTTGTTTAGTCCTGGTATAGTTCTGGTTCACTCCCCCTTTAGAGCAGGTTTAGACCTGTTTTAGTCCTGGTTCAGTCCTGGTTCAGTCCTCCTGTAGACCTAGTTTAGTCCTGTTTCAGTCCTGATTCAGTCCTCCGTTAGACCTGGTTTAGACCCGTTCAGTCCTGGTCCTGTTTGATGGATGGTCTCTATAGAACCCTCTGTATGGTTTCCATGGAGACTGCAGGTCTGAGCGTGCTCAGTAGAGAGCAGCAGACGAGGGGTTGGAGCGCGCTCAGTAGAGGCCTGAGATGAACCCCGAGGATGCGTGATCTGGAATTTAATGAGACCGAGTTCAGCCCAGGATAAACCCGGACAAAACCCAGGACTGAACCAGGACTGAACCAGGACTGAACCAGGACTGAAGAAGGACTAAACCTGGACTGGGCCAGGGCTGGATCAGGACTGGACCAGGACTGGACCAAGACTTAACAAGGACTAAGCCAGGACTGGACAAGGACTGAACAAGGACTGAACCAGGTCTAAAGAAGGACCGAACCAAATTTGAACCAGGACTGAACCTGGACTGAACAAAATAAAACATTTATTTTCAAACATGAAGACAGGAAATTACCTAAAGAACTGCAAACTTAGGACTTGAAGATTTTAGTTGGAAATGAGTCAATATGTTGTTTAATTGTAAAAGTATGCCTGTGTGACAAAATGAGAGTGCCAAAAGCAGCTGATTGGCTGTGAGGGCGGTCCACAGTTTGCACGTGCACATGTCTGAAATGACTGGATGTACTGACCCGATATTGGTGTCTGTGACGGCTTCCACAAATGGGTTTTCAGTCTCTGGTATCGGTTTATATTGAATATCGGCACATACTTAAAGCCTTAGTATCAAAAGCAGACTTAGAACTGAAAAGGCTGGATCGGTGCATCCCTAGACATGTTACGGTGTGTGAGAGCTGCGGGTGAGTTAGGCACGTTTAAATACAGACTCTGACTTTAACTATTTTTTTTGTGTTCTTTTTTTCAGATGATGTGGTGAAAGTGAAAGTCTGATGCAGCTCAAACTCAGACCAAAGACTCTGCACTCACTACAACAACAGCAAGAGGTCTAAAACAGGTGAGAGAGAGGGAAGAGGAGGAGAGGAGAGGAGGAGAGAGAGGCAGCTCAACTAAAGAGGTCTTGCAGAAACAGATGAGAGAAAGAGGGGAGAGGAGGAAGAGGACGAGAGGAGAAGAAGAGAGGAGGAGAGAGAGACAGGTCAACTAAAGAGAGGAGAGGGAGGAATGAAGGGTGTGAGAAAGATGAGAGGAAAGAGATAGGAGGAGGAGAGGAAGAGAAGGGAGAGAGAGGAGAGAGAGAAAAACAGGCAGAGAAGGAGAGACAGAGGAGAGAGTAATAGAGAAGAGAAACGGGCAGAGAGAAGGAGGAGGAGAGAGGCAAAGAGCATGAAGGAGTCAGAAAAGAAAGAGTTAGGAGAGAAAGCGAGAGAAAAGAGATGAGGAGAGAGATGAGTAAAGTCTGTGGAGCAGGTGGGATGGAGCGGAGGATAAACACTGTGTTTGTGTTTGACAGATGGAGGTGAACTCGTCTGAGAAACGCCACAGAACCAGGTCCAAAGGAGTGCGAGGTAAACGACAAATACACAACAAACAAACACTCAAACGTCACACAAACAACAGACAAAAAAAATCACACAAACAACACATAAACAAATGTCACACAAACAACAAACAAATAGTCAAACAACAAACAAACAACAGATAAACAAATTTCACAGAAACAACAGACAACAAAGAGTCAAACAACAGAGAGACAAACAACAAACAAACAACAGACAGACAACAGACACTCAACATAAAAAAGACAAACATCACACAAACAACACATAAGCAAACATCACACAAACAACAGACAACAAAAAGTCAAACAACAGACAGGTAATGAAACAAACAACAGACAGACAAACATCACACAAACAACAGACAAACATCACACAAACAACAGACAAATGCCATACAAACAACAGACAAACATCACGCAAATAATAGACAAACATCACTCAAAAAACAAACAACAGGCAAATAAACATCACACAAAAACAAACAACAGACAAACAAACATCACACAAAAACAAACAACAGACAAAGAAACATCACACGAAAAACAAACAACAAAAAAACATCACACAACCAACAGACAAATGCCATGCAAACAACAGATAAACATCACACAAACAACAAACAGTCATCACACAAACAACAGACAACAAACAAACAACAAACATCACACAAACAACAAACAACAGATAAACATCACACAAACAACAGACAAAGAACAGACAAACGACACACAAACAGACAACAGGCAAACAGTCAAACAACAACAGACAGACAAACAACGAACCTACAAACAACAAACAAAAAACAGACAAACATCACACAAACAACAGACAAACATCACACAAACAAGAGACAAACACCACACAAACAACAGAAAAACAACAAATAAAAAGTACACAAACAGTCAAACAACGAACAAACAACAGACAAACAAACAAACAAATGACAAATTAACAACAAACAAACAACAGATAAACAACAAACATAATCCCTCACATAAATGTCACAGTCACTGCAGTGATGCTGATGTCAGTGACTGGAGGAGCCTTTGTCACAATATTACATATGTAAAACAATAAAATAAATAAAATATCTCATTAAATAATATTAATGAGAAATACATAAACAATACATTCATAAAATGTTATTAAAATGTTTCATTAATCTTTTGCATATGAAATAATTTCATTTACTAAGTGCATATGAGGGTTAGACCATTTCTCTGAAACACAGTAAACATTTTTATATTTAATATTTGACTACAAATCTTGCCCAGTCTTTTCTAGTTTTTGTTGAAGTTTATAATGTTCCCTCCTGGTTGGACACGGGCAGCAGATATGACATACATAGAGGTGCTATAATTGTTACCTAGCAACCATAATGTAAATAAATGCCAAATTACACAGATAGATCGATATTTGGAATTTTTAGCATACCAGCTATTGTCCTTAAATCTCCAGCACAGGCCGATATTTTGTTTTTATCGGCCATTGGCTGCTCTGTATTCTAAAGAGTTGGTATCGCATCGGCCATGAAAAACCAGATCAGTCGATCTCTAGTTATGATTAGACTAATAAAAAAAACACTTTTATTTTGTTGACTCCTTGTTTAAAGTGTCTGTTTTTTTTTCCTTGTGAGTAAACTATCTCTGTATTTTGGATGAAGTTCTCTGTGTTGCTGACACAGGCAGAGTATTTTTATATTTTTTTGTTTTCTGCTTTTCTTCACAAACTGCCACTTAACTGGTGTAAAACTATGATCTGTATTGACCACTGGTACAATCCACCAAACCAAGTCAGAATTAGACAAATATATAAATGTGCCACATGCACTTTAAATGGACGAGGAGTATTTCTCGGCAGTTTGAGACACATTTGGACAGGTCAGATACTGGACTTCTGTTGTGCCAGTTCTGAAGTATTCTAATGTACAAAATGTCATTTATTTGTACACAGCTGTAAAAATCTAACTGTCAATTTAACACTGTGTCTGTGCAGCTGCAGTGGAGGCGCTCACTCAGGAGCTCTTCAGGTAAATACTTTGGACTGTTGTAGAAAAAAATTACAATTCTAGATTGTAATCCACTTGCGAAGCCCGGTGAGTTTAGAAATACAGAAAAAAGTTTATTCTTTGTTACAGCAGATGCAGACAGGGCCCAGGCTTGCCCTGATCACAGACTTGCAGCTTTTCGGTGTCTCCCCCAGTCCGTCCCCAGTCTAAGTCCTCTGTTCTCTAAGTTACTAGTCTCAGTCCCCAAGCATCTGGCTCTGGTAATTTATGCCAGAATGACAAGGCTACATACATTTCAAAGCAGAGTGACTTTTGTTTCACACCCATAAGATAATGAACTTTTACACTTAGATAGGACTGAACATGTTAATGTCTGGTCTGGGTCTGACAGACTGACACACATCAAAGGCTTTTAAAGAGGCAACATGAATATACTTACATTTCCATCACAACAACCCCAGGCTAGATGGGGTCCTATTCTGTGTAAAAGCTGCAAACCCTATAGTTTAGACATCTACATGCTCTGTGCATGAGATTCTTGAATGAGTTTAAAGTTCAGATTTGAGTCTCTCTCAGACAACTGTAGTTCTGCTGTTTGTCTGGGATCTTGTTTTGTTTAGTAATAGTTTTGTTTTGTGCACAGCTGCCCCACTCCGGGCTGTGATGGCAGTGGACATGTGAGCGGCAAGTACGCCAGACACAGGAGGTAAGGGCAGGGCTAGACATGGTTTAGTCCTGTTTCAGTCCTGATGTAGTCCTGGTACAGTCCTGGTTTAGTCCCGTTTTAGTCCATGTTCAATCCTGCTATAGTCCTGGATTAATCCTGGTTTAATTTTGGTTTAATCCTGGCTTTGTCCTGGTTTAGTCCTGGTTTTGCCCTGGTTTAGATCTGGTTTAGTCCTGGTTTAGTTCTGGTTCAGTCTTGGTTTAGTCCTGGTTTAGTTCTGGTTAAATCCTGGTTTAGTTCTGGTTACTCCTAGTTACTCCTGATTTGGTCCTAGTTTAGTCCAGGTTTATTCCTGGTATGGTCTTGGTTTAGTTCTGGCTCAATCCGGGTTCAGTCCTGGTTTTGTCCTTGTTTAATCCTGGTTTAGTTCTAGTTTAGTTCTAGTTTAGTCCTGATTTAGTCCTGGTTTAGTTCTGGTTCAGTCTTGGTTTAGTCCTGGTTTAGTTCTGGTTAAATCCTGGTTTAGTTCTGGTTACTCCTAGTTACTCCTGATTTGGTCCTAGTTTAGTCCAGGTTTATTCCTGGTATGGTCGTGGTTTAGTTCTGGCTCAATCCGGGTTCAGTCCTGGTTTTGTCCTTGTTTAGTCCTGGTTTAGTTCTAGTTTAGTTCTAGTTTAGTCCTGATTTAGTCCTGATTTAGTTCTGGTTTAGTCCTGGTCTTTGTCTGGGTGCTGTGGAGGCTGCCGTGGTGGCGGATGGAGGCTGTCACCATGGCGACGGCGCTGCAGCCTGTCTCCCGTGGTAACGATGATGTCTCCACGGCGACGGCGCTGTTTTAATTAACGGCAGCCAAGTTTTATTTTTAGTCCAGAGACATTTCCACTCATTCACAAAGACCGGCTCAGACTTTGTTTGGTCTGGGTTTAGTCCTGGTCCAGTCCTGGTTTAGTTCTGGTTTAATCCTGATTGAGTCTTGGTTCAGTCCTGGTTTATTCCTAATTTAGTGCTTGTTTAGTCCTGGTTCAGTTCTGGTTCAGTTCTGGTTCAGTCCTGGTTCAGTCCTGGTTCAGTTCTGGTTCAGTCCTGTTTCAGTCCTGTTTCAGTCCTGGTTCAGTTCTGGTTCAGTTCTGGTTCAGTTCTGGTTCAGTCCTGGTTCAGTCCTGGTTTAGTGCTTGTTTAGTCCTGGTTCAGTTCTGGTTCAGTCCTGGTTCAGTCCTGGTTCAGTCCTGGTTCAGTTCTGGTTCGGTCCTGGTTCGGTCCTGGTTCGGTCCTGGTTCGGTCCTGGTTCAGTTCTGGTTCAGTTCTGGTTCAGTCCTGGTTCAGGTTGAGATGAAGTTTGAGATTTGTGTTAATTTAGTTAATTTAGTTTTACATATTACCTGGCCTTTAACCCAGACTGGATCACAGTGCTCCCTTAGCAGTCAAACAGGATGTTAAAAACTAATTTGCACTGATTAATTTTTCTTTCTATGAGTTTGATTTTACACAAAAAGGTGAGAGTGACTAACTGAAAAACTGTTGGCTAATGTTAGTTAGCTTGTGAGTGTAATATTTAACAGCGCAAATCGGCTCACCTGTTGGAGTTTAACTAAGTTCTTTATGGTTAAATTAAAACAAAGCTCTGATTAAAGTCCTATTTGAGTAACAGAGCTTCAGACAGAGCAGAGCCTACAGTTAGCATCACATTCCAAGGGAATGTTGATTACATCAGCTTCAAAATATTAGCAATACTTTTACTATGCAAAGCAGAGCACCATAGACAGTAACTGAGTATGTAGTCATTTCAAATCTTATATTTATGAATGAAATAATACAAATTGGTATTGGCCATGGGAAAAAAACAAAATATATTGGTCAGTCTGTATTAAATAACACATTACCACAGGATGAGCGCACAGCTGTGGGTCACCTGTCAGTTCTGTAGAAGAGATCCTCTTTATTTAAAAGGAGGTCACTTTCACACCAGAGGAGACAGAGTCTCGCTGATCAGAGGTAACTTTAGGCAATCACAGGGCAAATACAGATCATATTCTTGAATTTGAAAATTCACAACATTTGAACATCAGTAATTATTGTTTCTAATATATTGAAGTAAATATTGCAAAAAGAGCCCATTAAGAATTTTAAGAAAAAAACTTGGTCTGGTCTCTGGTCTGGTCTCATCTCTGTTCTGGTCTCTGGTCTGGTCTTGTTTGGTCTCTGGTCTCGGTCTGGTTTCTAGTCTTGGTCTGGTCTCTGTTCTCTGTTCTCTGGTCTCTGGTCTCTGGTCTGGTCTCTGTTCTGGTCTCTGGTCTGGTCTTGTTTGGTCTCTGGTCTTGGTCTGGTTTCTAGTCTTGGTCTGGTCTTGGTCTGGTCTCTGGTCTTTGATCTCTGGTCTTTGGTTTCTGGTCTCTGGTCTTAGGTCTCAGGACTCTGGTCTGGTCTCTGGTCTGGTCTCTGGTTTGGTGCAGAACACTGTGTCCTCAGATGCCCTGCTTCAGTATAGACGCCGCAGTGCACCATGGGAACTGAATTTGAATGAGTCTGAGAGGAGCAGTGAACGGCTCAGTGTACTCCTGATTTAGTCCTGGTTTAGTCCTGGTTTTAGACCTGGTTTTGGAATAAACCAGGACAAAATCAGGTCTAAACCAGGACTAAAGCAGGTCTAAACCAGGACCAAATCAGGTTTAAACCAGAACTAAACTACGACTAAACCAGGACTAAACCATGACTGAACGAGGTCTAAACCAGAACTAAACTAAGTCTAAACCAGTGCTAAACCAGTGCTAAACCAGGAGTTAACCAGGACTAAACCTGGACTAAACCTGGAATAAACCTGGACTAAACTATGACTAAACCGTGACTAAACCGGGACTGAAATAGGTTTAAACAAGACTTAAAGGAGGACTAAACCACAACTGAATGAGGACTAAACCAGAACTAAACCAGAATTAAACCAGGACTAAACCAGGACCAACCCGGGTCTTGCTGTGTTGCAGTGTTTATGGTTGTCCTTTGGCCAAAAAAAGGAAAGCTCTGGAGAAGCAGCCGCTGGAGCCCGCCCCCAAGAGAAGCCATTATATCACTTCCTGTCCCGATGAAGAGGAGGAGGAGGAAGAACACGATGGCAGCTTTGAACACGAGAGGTTAGAGGTCGAGCGCAGAGATGATAGAAGGGAGGAGTCTTCTGACCCTGAAGAGGAACAAGAAATAGATGCAGATGAACATGAAGTTAAAGATGAGGAGGAGCGATATGAAGAGGAGGATGAAGAGGAGGAGCCCAGCACACAAACAGGTGAGAAAAGACAGATGAGCACTGACAGGTGAGGAGAGGATGAGGAGCTAAGTTCCCTCACTTTAACTTTTTGAACTTAAAATTATGGCTATGTAAAGAACGACACATTATCTCGCAGCTTAAGTGCTTCCGGTACTCAAATCTGGTGGAGAGGGAAAAAGTTAGCATAATTGTAATGAATGTGAATTGAGGCAGAAAAACAAGTTTGGCGATGATTTATGGACTTAAAAACTGCACAGGGCTTTTATCTATGACATCACAATCCTGGGAAAATTCAACCCGATTGCGTAGCTATCCATAGAAGGGTCTGACAACTTCACGTCTTTGTTGTGATGATGTTTACAGATACGTCAGCTCCCATTGGGCACCTCAGTTTTCTAATGTAGAAGTCAGCAAACTTGTTTCTTTTATTAAGTCTGTAACTGATAACATCATGATCCACGGGTGTCACAGATTATAACTATAGACACACCCAAGCACAATATGTCTTCTTTAAGGTACACAAAAGATTTGTGTCCCTAGTCTAGGGAAATCCTTTAAGTGTTAAAGTTACTTCTGACTACACAAATCTTAAACTGTCCTGTCCATTATCCTCCTGTCTCCAAGGAGATGTTATTGCTTTGTCTGGAATGACCCAGACTATGGCATTATTCTATCTTGCATTTATTTACTGCTTTTGCGTTTTCAGTTGAGAGCCTGTACAGACCAAGTCAACCATCTAAACCAGTCCAACTTCTGAAGGAGGATCTCACAAACCCAGGACTAAACTCAGGTCTTAACCCAGGACTAAACCCAGGTCTTAACCCAGGTTTGAGTCCAGGTTTGAGTCCTGGGTTGAGTCCAGGGTTGAGTCCAGGTCTAAGTCCAGGTCTGAGTCCAGGTCTAAACCCGTCCCAAGGGAACAGGACTCGAGAGGACTACGAGGACTATGACCAATTGGTGGCCAAGTCCCTGCTGAACCTGGGCAAAATGGCCGACTCTGTGTCCGAATCGTCCCACAGTGAAGATGAGGAAGAGGAGGAGAGGAGAGGAAGAGAGAGTGAAGAGGAGGAAGAGGAGGAGGAGAGGAGACGAGGGCTGAGCGTTGATCTGAACAGTGACGTTGTGCGAGAAACTGTAAGACTCCTCTGACTGTTCTCCTCTGGCTCTTCTCCTTTGGCTCTTCTCCTCTGGCTCTTCTCTTCTGGCTCTTCTCCTCTGGCTCTTCTCCTCTGGTTCTTCTCCTCTGGCTCTTCTCCTCAGGCTCTGCTTTTCTGGCTCTGCTCCTCTAGCTCTGCTCCTCTGGCTCTGCTCCTCTGGCTCTTCTCTGGCTTTGCTCCTCTGGCTCTGCTCCTCTGGGTCTGCCTTTCTGGCTCTGCTCCTCTGGCTCTGCTTTTCTGGCTTTGCTTTTCTGGCTCTTCTTCTTTGGCTCTGCTCCTCTGGGTCTGCTCCTCTGGGTCTGCCTTTATGGCTCTTCTCCCCTGGCTCTTCTCCTCTGGCTCTGCTCCTCTGGCTCTGCTCCTCTTGCTCTGCTCCTCTGGCTCTTCTCCTCTGGCTCTGCTCTTCTTGCTCTGCTCCTCTTGCTCTGCTCCTCTGGCTCTGCTCCTCTGCCTCTTCCCCTCTGGCTCTGCTCCTCTGGCTCTTCTCCTCTGGCTCTGCTCCTCTGGCTCTTCTCCTCTGGCTCTGCTCCTCTGGCTCTGCTCCTGTCTGCTTCTAACATGCCTACTGTTCTGTAGGTTGACTCCCTAAAGCTCCTTGCTCAGGGGCCGGGTGCAGTGATGGCAGATGACGGTTACCCAGAATGCAGTGTGGTGGAGGAGGGGAGGGGCTTCCTGGGTCCTAAAGTGAGCGAGTCTCCTTTGCACCTTCACAACCAGAGCCTCAACCACATCCACAGGTCAGAACTCAGTCCAGGTTTTAAGAATATAAGGCTTTAGTTGTGTAGATAGTTTATGTGACCTTTTGTTCATTGTAAACGACAATATTTATATAAAGGGCCCATATTAAGCTATTTTCTAATATTGTTTCCTCATCACAAATAGACCTGGAGTTGGAGTCCACTGTGTTTTTAAACTCCATACACCTTCACTAGAATCATTTGGATAATTTTATCCCTGAGACTACCACTCCATGACATCACAAGGTGGAACAGAGCATTTTGGGCTTTGGAGATGTAGACAGACTAGTAATAAAGTGTTACTCAAACATGTGTGAATGAAACAAAACACAACTCCAGATCTGTTTTTGAAGAGGGAACAGCATTAGAACATGACTTAGAGCTCATGGGTAAATTTTGTGTAATATAGGACTTTTTAAGATTTGATTTGATTAAAGGGTGCGTTCACACTTATTGGTTTTGGCCCAGTTTGGTAGTTTTGGTATAGTCCTGGTTTAGGCTAATCTGACTCCCGTCAGATTGATATGTGAAGCATTCTGAACTGAGTTCTATACATAAATCTAGGACGGCTCTTGCTGAAAGGGATTGGAAAACGTGGAACATCATGACAGTGATTTGAATCTGATCGGTTGAAGCGTCACAACAGTGGAACAAGCTGAAAATCAAACTTCAGTTAAATCCAGCTGAGAGAAAAGCACAGACATCCTCCCTGTCCACAAATGCACAAAGCACTTACCTTCCGCACATTTTTCACAAACTACATAATCACTAGGATGCTAAAATAAGCTGAAGTACATATGTCAGTCGCCATGTTTGTTTTGGTGAATTTGGGCGCTTTACCTTTGGCTCCACCCAAACCTCAATACTGCTCTGTCATTTGTTTACTGAACCTTACAGCCATAGTATGTTAAGATAGATTTTCATGAGTTTGTGAACTCACAAATATCGTGAGAACTCATCTTGCTGTGCAAGGTTAGGTCTAGTCCATGTTTAGTTCTGGGTTTAGTGCTAGTTTAGACCCTATTTTTGTGCAAATGAGTGTGAACACACTCTTAAAAATAGAAACAGGTTGATTCACTCCCTTTTCTGCAGAACTGATTCTTTGCTGTCCCCTAGTGGCATTTCACATTTTCACTTACTGTGTTGATATTTTAAAAAATGGCTGTGCAACATATTTGAACATTTGTGTATGATCCAGACTTTAGTTTCTTCAAATAATTGGTGTACATAGGAGGCGGAGACAGGGGTAGGTGTAAACAGAAATGTCCCAAGCACTCAAATGCATGAAAATAGGGGATTACTCAACATGCAGGAATCATCTGTTAAAAGTTCATAAAAATCACTTTGAATATTGTGTCTCCTTCAGTGTTGTTTCTTAATTAAATCCTGGATCTGAACTTTGTTTCATTCACTTTAGAGCTGCAAAATGAATTCAAATCCAAACAACTTTGTAAATGGATGTAATGACTTTTAGCAAATCACAGAGGCTGTATTTATGAATACAGTGTCCTCCCCTGCTTCTCCTCTCCGTCGCCTCTCCACAGATCTGAACTGCCTGGTCACTAATAACTAAATCTCTATGGAGACAAAAAGGTCATTAACAAGTTAAATATCTAACTTTGTCAAAATGATTTCATTGCAGGTTATTGATACATTATAGATTTAACGTGGTGACTAAATTCATGTAACATTTCATTGATTTACAGTTAATTCAATTCAATTCAGTTCATTTATTTTTGTAACGCCCAAAATCACAACAACAGTTGTCTCGAAGGGCGTTCATGTTTTGGTTGATGGGGGAAACCAGAGTACCCGGAGGAAACCCATCCAGACACGGGGAGAAACATGCAAAACTCCACACTGAAAGGCCTGGGCGACCCGGGGATCAAACCAAACCTTCTTGCTGTGAGGCATGAGTGTTGCCACTCAGCCACCGTGCTGCCTACACACAAAAACAAAACAACAGGAAAATCAAACAACAGGAAAAATCAGACAAAACAAGAAAAATCGGCCAGGCGAGGAGGAGGAAAGGCGCTGCACCTGATTTTTCCAGTCTTACAAATGTGAAAAACAGAACTAGTTCACTTTAAATGGTTTGCAGTGCTCCAAAGTTATTTCTCACTTACCTTATGCATTCAGAACTTCATAATTATTCACCACGATGAGTTTATAAGCACTTTTCACAACTCTCAAAGACTAAATCGGAGTCGCGTTAATGCTTTTTTTTTTTTTTTTTTTCGCGTTAATGCTAATAACAACTAGCATACTAATACACACATCCTGATTCTCGGAAGATTAAAAACAGTTTAATTAAATACCGAGTACACAGCGGACGTATTTTGACCTCAAGAGCCACTACTACAGTATACCTGCACTGGGGCCAGACACATTTTGCTCAAATAAATGGAAAAATATCAGGTACAGGACCTTTATATTATATTGGGCAAAGTACGGCCACACACTGCCTTTTCGGCTTATTAATCCAACACGCCAAAAGTGACCAAATTATATTAAAACAGGTAAGGAAAACCTTGTTCCCCTGTAATGTCAACATTTCCCCAAAAGATGGCACACTTCAGCTACATCAACCTTGTTCACATGTATTTATTATTCTCTTATTCTCTTATCAGCCCTTCTCAAAAATGAGCTTATCAAAGAAAAGAAAAGTGGATAGTGAGCGTCGAGTGTTATGGACAGTGTGACATGGTTGTGGACAACCAAATATTTTTTCACTGAAGTCTGATCAAAGGCTATATGCCCAATATGCCAAGAAACTGTCGCAGTTTTCACAGAGTACAATATCAGCTGTCACTTTACTACGAAGCATGTCAACTATGCTAGCAAGTAGTCAATGCAGAAACGGGCGGCTACAGCTCAGAGGTTGGCAGCCAATTTACAGATTTAATGAATCATTTGGAAAAGAGTTTGTACGATGAGCCTTGCATATTCATGCTTTTCTACATGTTACAAGCAAGATCTCTTTTATATATATATATATATATATATATATATATATATATATATATATATATATATATATATATATATATATATATATATATATATATGTTGCAAGCAAGATCTCTTATATATATATATATATATATATATATATATATATATATATATATATATATATATATATATATATATATATATATGGCCGGTTCCCCCACCCCTGGACTAAATTGATAAATGTTTTGTTTACCGGTGTTCTTCTTCTCAGGTACGAGGATGCAGCGGACAGTGTGGCCGATGGATCGTACTGTGAGATGGCGCCCCTGCTGGACGACCAGGGCAGTGCAAGCGGGTACAGCCCAGAGCCAGATGAGGACACGACATCCGTGGCTTCAGAGAGATCGGACGAAACCTTCGATATGAGCAAAGGAAACCTGAGTCTGCTCGAAAAGGCCATCGCTCTGGAGTCGCAACGTGCCCAGAGTCTGAAGGACAGAGGAGACAGGGGGGAGAGAGGGGAGAGAGGAGAAAGAGGGGAGAGGAGGAGACACGAGAGACATGAGAGACATGACCGACACGACAGCATCAGGAGAGGTTACTACAGCAGAGGTACTACACCAGGACTACACCAGCACTACACCAGGACTGAACCAGGACTGAACCAGGACTACACCAGGACTACACCAGGACTACACCAGGACTGAACCAGGACTACACCCGGACTATAACAGGACTACACCAGGACTACACCAGGACTACGCCAGGACTACACCAGGACTACACCAGGACTACACCAGGACCATGCCAGGACTACACCAGGACTACACCAGGACTACACCAGGACTACACCAGGACTATGCCAGGACTACAATAGGACTACACCAGGACTGAGCCAGGACTGAACCAGGACTACATCAGGACTATAACAGGACTGAAATAAAGATCGACCGCTCTCATTCTCTTCTCTCACACGTAGGGGCACTGTGTTTCCGTATTTGCAGATTTGTCGCGTGGAGAGAAAAAGGAGAGTAAGTGTCCGACACCGGGCTGTGATGGAACGGGTCATGTGACCGGGCTGTACCCACATCACCGCAGTCTGTCCGGGTGCCCACACAAAGACCGGGTACCTCCAGAGAGTGAGTGTGGGAGGGTATCCACTTCAATTTTACAGACCTATGTCTGCAATCCTCATGTGACATTCGGTGTTTAGATGGTTAATGCTAAAATTTCACAAGGGACAGTCTACTGTGATCGGTCATTCAGAGTGATGAAGGTTAGGACAGGGTCATTTTTAAAGTTAGGAACGGGTCAAGCTTGGGGTTTTGGTTAAGGGTACAATTTGGTCAAGGTTAGGGTTTGGTTAAAGTTAAGGTTTAGGTTAAGGTTAAGGTTTCAAATGTCCATTGAGTAAATATTTGTGTCATTTTGGTTCCGCATGAGAGTCGGTCTCACCTCGTGTTTTGTGTTTGTGACATTTCTTTACGGCATGGTGAAAGTGGCTCAGGCGGTAGAGTAGTGGATTTTGACAAAAAGGTTAATGATTCAATTCCAGCATCTGCCATTGGGTTTTTGGGCCAGACACTTGATGATGGTCTGAGAGGCCATAAGCACAGTCTGCCCCAGGGCACATGTGACTAGAGAGGGAACGCTCCATCACTTATAAATCATGTTCTAGTCAGCTTTTAGAGAAGACACAATATTACGTATTAGAGGTTTAGTCACATCCGACACGTCGATATAAGTAGACATGTCCGTAGAAGGAGACATGTCATGACAAACAGCTCCACTCCTCCGGTGCTTCTGTCCTTTTTCTTTTCCTTTCTGTTCCTTTGTTTTGTGTCTCTGTTGATGGAGCATGCTTAATGTGGCTTCATCTAATCTAATGTCCTGAACTTCTGACCTCTTGACCTCATGACCTCTTCTCTTCTCCTTTACTGCTGCTGCTGGGTCCTTGTCCCCTCTCTCTTTACCTCCTCTCCTAACTCCTTCCCTCATCTCCTAACTCGTTCCCTCGTCTCCTAACCTCCTCCCATTGTCTCCTAACTTCTTTCCTCGTCTCCTAACTCCCCCTTTCGTCTCCTAACTTCTCCCCTCATCTCCTAACCTCTCCCCCATGAAGTTCTTGCGATGTACGAGAACGTTCTAAAATGTCCGACTCCGGGCTGCTCAGGACGTGGACACGTAAACAGCAACAGGAACTCGCATCGCAGGTGAGACCAAAACAAAGACACTGTAGTGAAGCTGTTAGACCTACTATACACCAGGGTTGTCAAAAGTGTCAAAAATCAGACACTAATCAATCCTAAAACTAGTATTGAAACTAGAATAGACTCTTTTTCAGCAGCTATCGGCCCCATTGACAGAACAGAAATGAACCTTTCCTGAATATGTTTATAATGATGTGTCTATAGTATAAAACACATAGAATAGTATACACCCATGGACCACTATGAACCTACTGCACACTAAGTACAACATTTAGTGTGGAGTATTTGTATTATCAAAATGGTATCGGAATTTGTATTGGGTTTTGTGTCTATTCCTTACTCAAAATCAAGTTTGTAATTTTAGTATCATGACCAAACTGCTCAAGGAAAATTAAGCTCATTAGGAGCAGAGTTCCATATTTGGTATTCTGACATTTCATAACAACCAAAGAGCGAATCTGGAGTGAGGCTGTTGAAGGAAATCCCCAACCTGCCCGCACTACTGGTTTAGCAGGAGCCCTTAGCAACTTTAGAAACGCTGTCAGTCAAACCTTGCTAGGGGGAGCGCCCTCAGGAAAAGAAGGCACCTGTTGGTCTGTTATTAATGTTCTTGATTTACGTACAAATACAAACACCAGGATAATCTAGTGCAGATTAATATGAACATTTCAAAACCAAAATGACAAGGCTGACAGCAGCAGTTACAGAGAGAGGGGCCACAGTTTTTACATAGAAAGTGAATTCATAATAATATGTCCATTTATATACAGTCTATGCTTACAACTATGGGCTCTATGCCTCCGTGGAGATATAATGTTCCTCTAATTGGCATATATCTTAGCAATCTCCAAGACATGACAATTGCAGTGACATCACACTATGGTGGAATGCTCAGCAGTTACTATAATGACACAATGCACACATTGGCACTGCCATTGGCACTGCCACTGCCGATAGTTTTATTACGTTTTCAGACAAATCTAAAGATTTGTCTGAAAACGTAATAAAAAAATACAAAATTGATTTAAACAGCACATTTTCAGGAGGCCGTGATCAATCTGAGCGTCCACGGTCCTGTTTAAGAGTTTGATTTTACACAAAAAAGTGGCTAATGCTAATGCTAATATTAGCTAGCTTGTGACTGTAATGTTATTTGAGAGGGACTTGTTTAACTGTAAAAATCAGCTCACCTGGTGTTTCAGATAAGTCAGCTCTTTCTAGTCAGATTGTGTTAAAATAAAGCTCAGACTAAAGTGTAATTAAAGTGTAATTTAAGTAAGCTAAAGTGTAACTTAAGTGAGCTTCAGACAGAGCAGTGTGTAGTGCCTAGTGTAAGTATAGAAATGCCTTTTCTGGTCACTTTTCCACCTTAGTAATACCTGTAGACTCAGAAATTTGACTCATCCTTCAGTGTCTCTGGGTTAAACCTCAGGAGCAGAGGAGCAGTGAAACAGAAGAACCTATCTGGAGGAATAGTCATACTTTGCAGAGACATCACACTGAGGATGTTCTACATGTATGTCTATGGTGGAATGTTCAGCAGTTACCCTGAAAACACAATGTACACCTTAGCAAACATGACTGGCCTGATAAGTTTTAAGAAAAAATAGCTTGTAATAAACCAAGACTCAGATTAAAGTCTAACTTCAGTAACAGAGCTTCAGACGGAGCCATGCCTACAGTTAGCATCACACCCTCAGTGAATGTTGATGATATCAGCTGCAAAGTATCAATTGTGCCTGTTTTAAGCTGATGGAGTAAACTGTCTGTCTCTGTCCTCAGTCTGTCCGGCTGTCCCATCGCCGCCGCAGAGAAAATGGCAAAAGTCCATGAGAAAACCCACAACCCAGACAGTAAAGGACAGGCCTCAGACCGAGTCCTAAGGTACCAGGATTAAATCAGGGCTAGACCAGGACTGAACCAGGACTAGACCAGGACCAGGCAAGGACTAAACCAGAACTAGACAAGGACTAGACCAGGACTAAACCAGGACTAGACCAGGACTAGGACCAAAGCAGGACTGAACCAGGACTGATCAAGGGCTAAAGCAGGACTAGACCAAGACTAAACCAGGATTAAACGCGGTTTTACCCTAGTCTGTGCTCCTCAGACCCATGTGTTTCGTGAAGCAGCTGGAAATTCCTCAGTACGGCTTTAAAAACAACGTCCCGACCACAACTCCTCGCTCAAACTTGGCCAAAGAGCTGGAGAAGTACTCAAAGACCACCTATGACTACAACTACGAGGGTCCATACGGGAGGAGGGGTCCAGGGAAGGGCCCAAGAGAGACGTCCCCTAAGCCCTATGAAGGTAAGAGAGAGGGGAGAAAGAGGGGAGAGAGAGGGAGAAGGGGAGAGAGAGGAGCGGAGAGGGGGAGAGAGGGAGAAAGAGGGAGGAGCGGGAGAGGGGAACAGAGGAGCAGAGAGAGAGGGGAGAAGGAGAGAGGGAGAGGGGGAAAGAGGAGCAGAGAAAGGGAGAGAGAAAGGGGGAGAGAGAGGGGCAGAGAGAGGGAGAGGGGGAGAGAGAGGCGGAGAGTGGCAGAGAGGGAAGAGAGAGGGGAGGGGGAGAGAGGGAGAGAGGCAGTTGGGGGATAGTGGAGGAGAGAGGGAGAGATGGGCAGAGAGAGAGGAAGATGAGGAGAGAGAGAGATATCTAGTAATCATTCAGTTCTGCTGGGGCACTTCATCAGGAGCAGTGAACACCCCAGTGCAGTGCTTGGAGACTCATGCCCAGATTTTGAGCTAGTCTCGGTCAGGACTACCTCAGCCGGAGGATTTGACCTGTGCTGCATGTTTTGGATTGATGGTGTAACCCAGACACAGGGAGAACATGTAACCTCCACACAGCAAGGCCCATACGACCTGGGAATCAAACCAGGAACCTACTCTGAAGCATGAGTGCTAGCCACACAGCCACTGTGCCTCCATTGTCTTTATGGAGATGTTATTGCTTCGACTGGAATGTTCCACTGTATGGCATTAAACTTATTCTTATTCTCCATGGAGATGTGATGCCACAGGGTTAAGTTACGCCGTATTTATACTTAATTTTGCTACATATTATGAGCGGATTACTTGCAGAGACACAGGTTGTGGAGATCTGTGGAGAGGCGAGCCCACACACATAATTTTTCAGGTATTATTGAGCAATAAAAACATTAGTAACTGAGTAGATGTAACTGTTTGTTCTTCTGTTGTTGTTAGTGCGACGTTTCGGTCGCTCCAGCCCCTCCAGCTCCTATGCCCCCTCTACCTCCTCCAGCGCCAGCTCCACCTGCAGCAAGAGCAGCTTCGACTACAGCCACGACATGGAGGCTGCACATATGGCTGCCACCGCCATCCTCAACCTGTCCACACGCTGCAGGGCCGAGCACGCACGACTCACACAGGTATCAGGGTTTAGACCAGTTATATAATAATGCTTATATTGCACTTTTTTAGACAAAGTCATATTACAATATCCTGCATTATTCATTCACTCCACACAAGACACAAGTCAGGCTGCTAATCCACACCATCAGCCCCTTCCACCACACACACACTCACACACCACTTTCATACTAGGAAGTGTGGGTGAAGTGTCTTGCCACAACAACAGTTTCCACTAGAGCTACTTCTGCCCCAACGTGGCACCTGGTATACCCAGTGGTCTCCCTGACCAGGCCCACTCTCCTCTCTCCTTCAGAGTCCGGTGGGAGACCCTGAGGACAGTGTCTCTCTGGACGTTGGGTGCCTACGGGGGGCTCCAGAGGGGCCCGAGGGTCCTGAGGGCAGTGGGACCGTCCTGACCCCTCTTCAGCCCATGTCTCCCCAGCGCCAGGCCTTGCACAGTCAGCGCTGCTACGGCCTGGAGCCAGGGACCTGGGACCTGCCTCTGGACTACACCAAGATCAAGACCGACAAGGAGGTACCAGCCCAAAGTTAGATCTGGTTTAGACCTGGTTTAGTCCTGTTATAGTTCAGGTTTAGTCCCAGTTTTAGTCCTGGTTTAGTCTTGGATTAGTCCTAGTTCAATACTGATTTCGACCTGGTTTACACTTGGTTTGGCCCTGGTTTAGACCTGATTTAGTCATTTTGTTGGTTGTGTTCCAGAGCGAGGACTTGGATCCGTTCGGGGATCTGATGGAGGAGAGCCGTTTCTCTAGTGATATGCTTCCAGGATCCAAACACCGCTTCAGCTGTAAAGAGCCCAAGAAGGAGCTGCTCAGGTCAGAACCATAGGCTGTACGTATCTCTGGACTTGGCTAACCTTAGCTAACCAGAACGGAAGTGAGCGTAGGCACGATTTGGCTCCAATTCACTTTCTACTGAAAAAGCGTGGCCCCTCTCATTGTAACTGCTGAAGTCAGGCATCATTCTGACATTGAAATGTTGGTTTTAACCCGCTCTATTTCACTATTGTATTGCAGGCGCTTAGCAACACTGTCCGGGCGTGCACCTTCAACAACCTTATTCCTGATGGGCTCTTTGGTTGCTATCATACATGCGCTCGGATTTCCAAATATGAAACTTTATGTCATATTTTACCTTTTCTCAAATTCTCTATTGAAATCAGTGGGATTTTCATTTAACCATGTGTCACCACAAGGAGAGCGCCGTTTAGAAACATTTAGAGGCAAATGTGGGTGGGGCCAAATAAGGTCAATAAAATTGTTTTAGATCAATATTGTGATTTTAAATATCCAAAATATAACATAAGTTCTGCTGTAGTCCTGCTGTAGTCCTGCTGTACTCCTGTTGTAGTCCTGCTGTAGTCCTGCTGTAGTCCTGGTGTAATCCTGGTGTAATCCTGGTTTAGTCCTGGTTTAGTCCTGGTTTAGTCCTGGTTTAGTCCTGGTTTAGTCCTGGTTTAGTCCTGGTTTAGTCCTGGTCTAACCCTCTCTCTGCTGCAGTCTGTCCAGCTGCCAGATTGGAGACAAAGTCCAGAGGAGTCTTCTGTCATCCAGTTCTCAGGAGCTCAGGTGAGTTTGAAACTTCCATTTTTAGTCCTAGTTTAGTTCTTTTGTAGTCCTGGTTTAGTCCTGGTTTAGTCCTGGTTCAGTCCCTCTCTGTGTATTTACAGGTGTCCCACTCCGGGCTGTGACGGGTCCGGCCATATCACGGGGAACTATGCTTCTCACCGTAGGTAGGCCCCCTAATGTCCTTATTTAGTACAGCAGAACTATTATTTAGTTTATTTATACTGACAGAGATGACGATGCAATCTGACAGCTAAACAGCATATTCCACCATAGAATTCTGACCTGTCTCCAGCTCAGGTTAAACTATGGGAATTCTGAATGTGCTGGTGGGACTGTCTTTACTCAGGTTTAGTGAGTGTTCTGTGTTATCTCTGTCTCAGTCTGTCTGGATGTCCTCGAGCCAAAAAGAGCGGCCTCAAAATCTTCCATAAAGAAGACAAGGACGACCAAGAGCCAATCAAGTAAGAACTCAAACCTAACCACGCCCCTTACCCACCAGCCCCCACCACAGGAGCGTCAAGTAAGACCTCACACGTAACCACGCCCCTTACCCACCCACACGCACCACATGAGCCAATCACATAAGACTTCACACGTAACCACTCCCCTTACCCACCCGCCCCCACCACAGCAACCAGTCAAGTAAGACCTCACACTTAGCCCCTCAAAATCCCCCCCCCCCTCAAACCACCACCCTATATTCAAACCTCCTAGCCCCCCACCACCACACCCTCCTCTTTGCCCTGGTCCAACCTCCCATGGAGGCCATGTGGTAGACCTCCATTTCTCTGACCTCTGATCTTGCAGCTAATCTGACCCTGCAGCTGATCTGACTTCTGACCTTGCAGGTGTCCGGTCCCGGGCTGTGACGGACAGGGTCATGTGACGGGGAAGTATGCGTCTCATCGTAGCGCATCTGGCTGCCCCTTGGCGGCCAAACGGCAGAAGGACAGTTACATGAACGGAGCTCAATTCAGCTGGAAATCGGGGAAAACTGATGGGATGAGCTGCCCCACTCCGGGCTGTGATGGCTCCGGGCATGTCAGCGGCAGCTTCCTCACTCACCGCAGGTATGACCCCACCACAGGTACGACCCCCACCACAGGTAGGACCCCCACCATAGATACAGCCCTCAACACAGGTACAAACCCCACCACAGGTAGGACCCCCACCACAGGTACAACCCCCACCACAGGTATAAGGCTCACCACAGGTACAACCCTCACCGCAAGTCCAACCCCCACCACAGGTATGACCTCCACCACAGGTACGACCCCCACCACAGGTCCAACACCCACCACAGGTATGATCCCCACCACAGGCATGACCCCCTCAACCCCCACCACAAGTACAACTCCCACCACGGGTATGACCCCCCACCACAGGTACAACTCTCACCACAGGTACAACTCCCACCACAGGTATAACCTTCCTCACCACAGGTACGACGTCACCTGTGGTGAGCACAGGTACTCTTACTAACCACAGATAGAGTCCACTCACAGCAGGTACGGCAGGCTCGCTCCTCACTCACCACCAGTGTGTCCCTCACCGCAGTCCACTCCACCGGGGTCCTCATGACCAAGATCCTTTCTAAGATTACAAGTTTCTTCTGTAAAACCCTGTGTGGTTCTCTGTGTGATTCTCTGTGTGATTCTTTGAGTTTTCTGGTTCTCTGAATTTGTCATTCTCTGAGTTTGCTCTTGTCTCTCTCAGTTTGTCCGGATGCCCTCGCGCCTCGTCGGCCATGAAGAAGTCCAGACTCAGTGGGATGGACATGTTGACGCTGAAGCAGAGAGCAGCAAAAGGTCTGCTAACACGCTACATGCTACATACTACATGCTACACTGCACGTTATAGTCACCATGTACTCATGTACACAGACTGTAATGTTGAGACCGTGGCGTCGGGTTTACATGCAAAGTCTATGGGGGAAGCCCGTTTCGGCTGTTCCACTGTTCACGTGGTGTGTTTAAGCGTTCATAGCCCAGGCGTCAGATACTAAAATAGAATAATATGAACTTTTGCCAAAATTTGCCACATGTCAATGAGCTTCAAGCGTCCAACCACAGGTGTTTGGTGCCATTACGGTGTTGCAGTATGAATGTAGCAGTAGCAGTAGCAGTAGATGTACTGTTGTATTTCACACAGAGACACACACTCATACACATACATGTGTCTCAGGGATCGAGAATGACGAGGAGATCAAGCAGCTGGATGAAGAAATAAAAGACCTGAACGAGTCTAACAGCCGCGTGGAGTCGGACATGATCAAACTCAGGACTCAGGTACGGCTGAATGCCTGTTAACTGTACACCTGTAAGTACTGAACAACTGCATGAGCTAACACATGATCAGAGTCGGGTTTCATGTACAACAGGCTCACCATTCACCTGTTTATTCACCTGCAGTCCTGCATGTACCTCTGAGATCTGACCACCTGTATGGTCTGAACGCCTGCATGGTCTGTCCTCTGTGCAGATCACGACGATGGAGTCTAGCCTGAAGTCTCTGGAGGAGGAGAACAAAGTTATTGAACAACAGAATGACTCTCTACTGCATGAACTGGCCAATCTGAGCCAGACGCTAATCTCCAGCCTCGCCAACATACAACTGCCACACATGGTAAAGCACAAATATGCATTCACCAAATTCACTGAACCATAGCCAATATTCTACTGCATTTCATGATAACAATAATAATAATATAATTTAACTATTGTACTGAATTGTGCCAGTGTACTGCACCCTCTGTTCCTTAACCCCCGATTAATCATAAAATGTCCGTCCGATAGATTCTATGTAAAAGAACTGTTCAAACCATGAACTGTGACTGTCTGAGCTTTCAAAACCAGGGATATCACGATTGAGTGATATCGAAAACTTTCTGGACGATTTTTCCTTCTGAATGGCCGATATATTGTTTGGGGCTGAGACTGTGGTATGTGTCCCCAGAGAGCGGCTCCTGTCTCACAAACACTCTCCAGTTTCACAGTAAGAGCCTTTCTGTCCCTTGTCCCTGCTCTAGACCCTGAGACCTCTGTCCATCCACACACACCCTGTGCACCCCCCCAGTGCCCCCAAACCCCACAGGCTCCTGGTATACACCTGGTTTAGACCTTAGTTAGTCCTGGTCTAGATCTGGGGTAGTTCTTGGTATATTCACATCTCCCCTGTACACCCCCCAAACCCCACAGATCCTGGTCCCTGGTCCTTGGTTCTTGGTTCTTGTTTCTTGGTAGACCTGTCATGATAACAGTGATATATTGCTTGAGAAATTATAGATAAACTTAAAATTAAAACAAATGCCACTGCCACAATAACCCTAAAGAAGAATTATCCCCTAAAACATTTTTAAATGTACAATATCATTAAAAAACATGAACTGCAGTAAATAAACAGCAGAATGAAACACTTTAACCACAATGTAATGCTTCTTTGTGTTAAGACACAGATCAAACAAGACTTTTCTAGAGGCTTTAAGAGTTGAAATGGTCTGAAGCTGGTAGCACAAGCTGGTTGTGACACATTGTCCTCATCTCGACCGTGAGGAAGTTGAGAAACTCCTTGTCTACCATGAGCTTGCCATCACCAGTTGTATAGATTTTGCCGTTTAGTTCTAAACTGGCTTTTTGTCATCCGCCATCTTGTCAGGTTTTTTTACAGTTCAAATCATATCTCAGTCCATAACAAATGACAAAATATCCCCCCAAAGAAACTATAACTGCGATACATTTTGTGCCCCAAAAATATTGTTCCACCTATTATTTACTGAAGGATAAGTGGATATAGTTATTGTTGTGACAGGTTTAGGTCTTGGAGCCCTCTCCTGGCTGCAGCTCCTCAGTGTCTCCTCTGAGCTCTTTCACTCTTGTCTAGTCCTTAGCTGCATGTGTTCTCTTTAGTAAAAAAAAAAAAAAAAAAAAAAACCTTCTCTTCCTCACTTTTCCTGCTGCTTCAGTGTTTGAAAATGTTTTTTATTTGAAGAAAGGCTGTTTATAAAGAGGATACTTCATCAACTACCTCAACCTAAAACATGCACCACCAGCGAGGTCCTTCTGACCAGGGCCAGGCTCAGGTCTGGGGAAGGGTCCAGGTCAAAACACACTCATTAGAATCTGAGAGGGATGCAGGGGTGTAGTCCTGAGCTCACACTGAGGGCTGGAGGAGGTGTCTCGGGAGTGAGAGGACCTGACAGAAGAGGCCTCTGTATTTAAGCTCCATATTTATTCTGCTTTATTCTCAGCCTCTCTGTTCTCTGGTTAAACCCATAGAGTGTATGTAGAAGACCCAATCAGGAGCGAAGGTGTAATGCCCTTTCCCTTTGCAAAGCCGTCAATAGCTATTGCTAACGCAGAGAGAGGGGCCACGCTTTTTACAGAAAGTGAATTGGATTGGAATCACCTGCTATTTGGAATGCACCAGCACTTTAACTATGTCCAGACATATATACAGTCTATGGGAAAGCTCTCTGTTTCCTCCTGTTTTAAATTAAAAAAAACATTAAGTGTTTTCTTTTCCCAGGAGCCAATGAGTGAGCAGAACTTTGACGCGTACGTGAGCACCCTGACGGACATGTACACGCACCACGACCAGTACTGCACCAGCCCGGAGAACAAGGCTCTGCTGGAGAGCATCCGCCAGGCCGTGCAGGGCATCCAGGTGTAGCACCCCCTGCAGGAAACTGGGCCCACAGGTGTAGCCTCTGTGTACTGCAAAAAACACAATCTCAAACAAGTTAACACAGTTAGAATTAAAGGACACTTATTTTGCAACACTGACTTTTTTTTTTTTAGCTTTTAACGTTGTTCCTTCATCAGAAGCAGGCCTGGAGCTGTGTTCAGTATTCACGCTGTTTTGTTTTTTTTAAAAATCCTGTTTATGAGCCTCAGAAGACCTAGTTTCAAAAATTCCCTGAATTATGACATCATAGGTCAAAACTGCATAGTTTTTAGGTCCACCTGGTCCGGACTCATTCTGTTGTGAAGTCACGCTCATTACGACTGCATTCTTATTTTAGCATGTCGGCTATGTTGCTTTTGTTGTTTTTCATGGATAAATGAATTCCTGCTGCATCTTAAAGTGGAACCATAACCACATTTCAAACAGAGCTTCTAAACTGGGCAGTACCTGAAGGACTAAATGGGAGAATGAGGGAGGAGGAGGGGCCTAGGGTCTAGAGGACTAAAGGGGACAGTGAGGGGGAGGAGGGGCGGGGTCTGGAGGACTAAAGAGGAGAGTGAGGGGGGAGGAGGGGCGGGGTCTGGAGGACTAAAGGGGAGAGTGAGGGGGGAGGAGGGATGGGGAACAGGTCCAACAGGTATCTACATTGCAAACTCCGCCCCTGTAGCCTGGTGTTTGTAAGAGAAACACCTGGCTGTAATCAGGGCAGTGCACTGTGATGTCACATAGCACTTGAAATTGCAGTGGTCATTAGAGGCAGCACACAAACAGATTTTGACTGGAGCACAATGTGATTTTTATACCTATGCATTATTTCAATTCTAAAACATTAGAAGCTAGAGCAAAGGTACTCAAGGGCATGTGTAAAGCCAATAAGGGTACAAATAATGCAGAATGCGTCCTTTAAGTTGGTTGGAAATAAAATAGGCCAATGGAACAAGTTTTTTTTTTAACATATTTTATAACACAAATATTGTGTTGAAAACCTCTTACTTAATTGGTGAGCGTCTTTTTAAACTTTACTCAAGTCCAGATCAGTTTAAATTAAACTTCTTTGAGATGGTGTTTTTTTCAGTTTGTGATAGACCTCTAGAGTGGACACGCCAGAGGCCCCCTGCAGACCGGCGGCCATGTTGGGACTGTAAGCGCACATAAAAACACAGCAGCACTAAAGTCACATTCTGTTAAAGAGATGAGCCAAAGCTACTCAAATGAGATATGACTTAAAAAAAGACAATCCTGCAATTTGAGTAACGTGATCTGACCACAAAATCAGAACACCATATGTGAAGGAGCCGTGCAAGAACCGCAAATGTTTAAATCATTTCAAGGAGACATTAAAGGAGACATATTGTGCATAATGAACTTTTTGGAGATTTTAACCATGTTCTAGACATTTCTTCTCATTGAGCTTCTGAAGTTGTATTTTGGGTGATTTGTGCATGTTTGAGTAATCTTTATTCTTCTGTATTCAAGACGTCATTGCGCCGATCTACCCCCATTTTCCTCTCCACCGATACATGCCACTGTGACATACGCCCTTCCTTCTCCAGTTTTATTTTCGATCATAGGATTTGGCAGCGTCATGTAGTCACTTTTGTACAAATGAAAAAAATGGGTGATGTGCAGCTGTCCATAGGGGGCGCTTTGTTGTGATGACATTTATGGTGACATAAGATCCCATTGGGCATTGCAGTTTTCTAACACAGAAGTCAGCGGATTTGTTTCTTTTATTAAGTTGTTTTTGATGAATATTGTGATTTAAAATATGTAAATTATAACATAATGATCCACAGAGTATCCACTATAGAGACACAAGCACAATATGTCTGCTTTAGACTTACTCTGTGCTCCTGTTTTTTTGGTTGGTCAGATAATGTTTACTGTCACCAGATGTTGCTGTTTTGGCCCTGGCAGAGGTGTCCACTCCACAGATCTGACTTCTCCTGTCTCTGGTGTAGCGCCCCCACAGGAGAGCACAGGAGCTTGCAGTTCTTTGGAGTCTGTGGGGATCCAGTTAATGTTACAGTTAGGCTGCTTCTGATCTAATGCAGTTTGGGTTTGTTATAAGATGTGGAAGTGCCATGTTCCAAATTAGGCCTAGTTTAGACCTGGTTTAGTCCTGGGTTAGACATGATCCAGACCGGCTTTAGTCCTGATTTAGCTCTGGTTTAGACCTGTTTTAAGTCCTTGTTAAATCATGATTAGGTCCTGGTTAAGTCCTGGCTTGGTCCTTGTTTAAATCTGGTTTAGACCTGGTTTAGGCCTGGTTTAGTTCTGGTTCAGGACTAAACTAGGCCTACACCAGGTTTAGTCCTGGTTTATGGGAGGCAGCCTTACTGTAAACTTTTCTATTGTTTTTTTTTTTTTTTTTTCATGCTTTAAAACATTTTGTAAATTTTCATACAGAAATGTGACGGTTCATCTGTACATGTGTATATCTGTATTTATCGTACGCACCAATCAGTCTCATTTATTTATTATGAAGAAAAAAAAATACTGAAGGGCAATCACTCCAAAAGAAAAGCAAAGATGTTTTTTTAATCAAAGTCCAACTCTTAAAGACAGACTCTAAATGGTGTTCAGTGTCAAATGAAATGTGCCAATGGTTATATGGTGCTTTGTTCATTTTTATTTGATTATTTTGAGAAAAGACCAATGGAAAAGAAGGAGACAATCCGCCATTTTGAATCGTGTCGTGGGTTTAGCGTTAGCAATATTAGCATGATTCGTTTCGCTTTGGGGAATATGCAATTTCTTAACCGTGAGTTTGGGCGTTTTTACTGAAGTGAGCTGCGTTTTTGTACAAAAGTTTCTTACAATCACGAGACGGGGTGACAGCTGGAGTTTGCACATGCTCAGTGTGGTGCTGTTTAACGTTTTTATTTAAAAAGAAAAGACGCCAATGTTTATAGATAGTTTCAGGTTTGGAAGAGCTCTCTGGACTTACAGGGTCAAACAGGCCGATTCTGGAGGTGACACTCAGAATTTAAAGCTGCACTATGTAACTTCTCACCTGGTTCCAGTGAGATGGGTTTGCTTTGCTTGGAATGTTCCACAGTATGGCATTAAAATGACAGATGTTTTTATTGCTCAAAAATACCTTCACACTTACTCTTACTGTTAGCAGGGTTGCCTCTCCACAGATCTGACTAGTCTCTGTGGAGAGAGATAAAAGTGTGATAATAGCATTTCCATGGAGATGAGTAGTTGACGGTTGTATAGTGTACCTTTAAGTTCAGGATTTTAATGTAATCTTAATTTCACAATTTTTGATGAGTTAAAGTGCATTTGACAGAATATTTTCTAACTGTTTCTTGGTTTGGAGGATAGTACCTGTCCTAAATGTTTATCAGAATTTTACATCAGTTAAGTGGCAGTTTGTGAAGAAAAGTTTAAAATAAGATTGGAATATACAGAAAGTACCTGTGTCTTCAACTGACATCAAGTCCATCCAAAATACAGACACAGTTTAGGTACAAGGAAGACATTTTTCTGACACATGTTTAAATATGTTTTAGAGAAATGACTCGTCTAATCTGTCAGATGCACTTTAAGATGAATTTTCAAATGAATGTTCTTCTGTTGGACTAGATTACAGTGGAAAATGTCCAGTGAAATATCAACTGGATCAGAACTCTTTTATATTACGATTGAAATCCAAAGTCGTGTCCAGGATGGGCCTGTGTAAAGCGCGTCGTAAACATTTGTCTGAGCCTCAAAACGGTGATCATTTTAAACTTTACGAATGTTTGTGAAAAAAAAAAAAAAACAACGTTCCTGCAAAAGAATCTCGGCTTTGGGAAATGCACTTTACGTCTGTGAATCTGAAACTGTGAAATTTCCACAAAATATGGAGAATCCTGTAAGAATCTGACCAAGAATTCCGAAAAACAGGAAACTCCCTTTTTGGTTTAATAAAAAAAACAAAAAACACATTTATCATTGTATTTGAATGTAATTTCTTTACAGTATATAGTTTATACAGTGTCATTATGTGTGTATTGTATTGTACTTTATTATCATTATGATATTATAATTTAAGGCTTATTTTGTACTGTTTATGCAAATTACAAACCTATTTTTATACATTTATTTATTTATTTATTGTACCATTGTTAAAGAGGGGGTATTACGTAAAATTGACTCTGTGGAGCTTTCTCCCATGTTCTAATGTTGTTCCCTATTCAGAAACATGCCTGAAGAGGTTTTACATCCATGCATGTTTCAGTATTTTAGCGATCTCTCTCTCTCTCTCCTGGGCTCTATTCAAACCCTCCTTACGATTAGCAGTACAAGCCTGTACAAGGCTCCGCCCACAAGCATACATCACCCATGCTCACACACGACAATTCTCCATAAATATACAAAAACATGATACAAAATATTCATTATCGGGATGCAGCTGATTGTGATAACGCTCTGAAGGGGGAATGACTTAGCGCGGGGAGCAAAGGGAGGAGAGACATACAAAATAATGTTTTTGGCAAATATAGCATTTTCAAAACAATAAAAGGTAATCTAAATATGTTACATGTTACAGCTAATACCCCACAGAAGTGTAATACCCCCTCTTAAATGTCAAGGGAGTTTTCCTAAATTGAATGATTTTATTTTGTATTTATTCTATTTCCATATTTTTGTACATTT